>NC_084462.1:105423178-105723178 GCF_027409185.1 Cynocephalus volans
ACCTTTGACCAATTGACCCTATCCATATTCAGCCTACCTCCTAACCTTGAAAGTTGTCCCAGGACCTTATGTCAAACTCTCACACTCTTCCAGCCCCTCGGAGCCCACAATTCTCTTTGGTTGGCCCGTCTGACTCAAGGAGATTCCAAGAGCCCTTTCCACTAGTTTATTAGGCTTAGAGAACAACATCAAACGTGGGCACGTTCCAGTGTGCTCTGGCCCTTCCTGAGCACTGCTTCTCTCGAGCAACTTAACCCTCAGTTGGGATCTTAGGAATACTTTTAATTAATTACTTTTTTCATCTGTACTTCTTCCATTTCCCCTCATCTTTTTCTTTTGAGAAACTTTAATACTGGTGTGGAAATAAATGAAGACCAATTAAATGAGAACAAGCGAAGGCTCTTCAGAGATTGCTATTGCAAGGGTCAGCCACCATCACTTGTGTTTTGGCAGAGACTCAAGGGCAGGCAGTGGAGTGGGAAAGCTTTATCATGGAAGAAGGGAGGATGCCAGGCATGTCCTGATTGGAGGCTGTTAGCATGGAAAGCTGTAGATGGGCTATCTAGAAGTGGGGTATCCTATTTGATTGGTTAGGGCTACATATTTGGCTTTCTCTGGTACTACGTTGGGGAAGAAGGGTGAACATTAGGAAAGTTGTCAGGTATTAATCAAGTCCTAGCCATTTGGAGCTGATTTTTACAGGAGTTATTGGTTGGTTTCCTGGGCTGGTTGCTAGAGACAGTGGTCTGACTTTACAAGCCTGACTTATAGATAGGAGGCTGGCTTCCCAGGCTGGTCACTGTAGGTAGTGAGTTGATTTCCTGGGCTGGTTGATTTAGGTTGTGGGTCAGAGTTTTTTCTTGATATATGGTTTGGTCATTGTCCATTTGTATATTCACACACTAAAGAAAAGTTGAAAAAAAAAATCAGTACAATAAAACGTTATACCCTTTACCTAGAACACCAATTATTAACATTTGCCACATTTAATTACTCCCTACCTTCCCAACCCCCACTCTATATAATATCTTTGACCCTTTATACCTAAATACTTCACCATGATCTCCTAAAAATAAGAACCAAGAATAAAAGCATAATCTTAGTACCATATTATACCTAAGAAAATTTATAATAATTCCATATAATCTAACAGACATATAGTCTGTATTCAAATTTTCCCAATTGCCTCCCCCAATTTTTAAAATAATCTAGATTCGAAGAATGTTTCTCATTGCATTTAGTTGCAATATCTCTTTGATGTCTTTTAATCTAGAAAAGTCCCTTCCTCTCAGCTTTTCTGTTTTCATGGCAATTGTCTCAAAGGGATTCTCGCATTCTGCATATGTCTGATTATTCCCTCATATTAGATTCATTTTAACATTTCATTATTTCCTCATGATTAGATTCAGCTTAAATGTTTTTGCTGCTGCACATTACTATACAAGCTTAACAGTCTGAGTAACTCAATAATTTTCCAGGACAGATTGTCTAGGCTCTAGATAGGACTGAATTTCTAGCAACCCAAACAGGAAGAATAAGGTCTAATAAGATTCTTTTATCTATTTTCATGAAAGAATATTACTTACTATTCCAGGAGCTTTGGTTCACAGAAACCATCATGCCATCCTTGGGTGGAGACCTTGTAATTTTCAGCTTCATTGACTGTAGAGTACCTTAAAAGATCAGGAATTTATATCTCAGAAAAGTAGGCACAATTAGAGGGTCCAACTAATTATTCATGGTAGCAACATCCAGAGACACCTATTGATAGGCAAACTGGTTTCCAAGATAATTTATCTGGAACATCAAGAAACACAGCTTTGCAAAGCTTTAGCCCCCCAGCACCCCAAAATTTATTTACCTCAATTTGTACTTTCTCTAAGTTATTTTCTTCAGATTTCCAGACCTCTTACCTTTGGAAAACTGAGGCTGCACTCACTGTAGTGATTACAATTTACTACTTGTGTTGCCACCCAACTGTAGTGTGTGTGTGTTCTCCTAGTTTGATATTGTATATATTACAAAAGGTATAGAAGGTATTTTCTTTTATTCCACTGCAAGTTCTCAATAAGCAGGGATAATGATAGTTTGTTTTCCGCACCTCCCCAAACCTGTCCGAATGGAGAGCACAGATTTATTTGACAGATGTGAAATGGGCTATGTGCTATGTGCTATCTTGAAGAGCCAAAGAAAGATCTTATTTCCAGGTTCCAAAAGGCTTCCTGCTAGATGCTCCCCACTGGCTTGGCGCAAGTACCTGAATCCATTATAAACACTCTTGTGTGTTCATTGAGAAGCTGACCAAGTTTTCAGCATTTGATACTCTGAGAAGTTAAGAGTCAGGGGCTGGGAAAGGCAGTAGAGAGAAATTAAAGAAGAAATTCAGTTGTACATTAGACTTGATCTTTTTAAAACCCAAAGCACTCAGAATATTATAATATTTGTGAAAACTGAGCAGGGGAAGGAGGACATTGATACCAGAAGGATGAACAGAAACAAAAAATAAAGAATGTCTCACATCCTTCCCCTTTTCATTCTTGCTGACCAGGTCCTTGTTTTGGATTGCATTTGTCTTCATCTGAAGCTTGCAGAGGTGATTTATTCAGTAATATTGCTCCATGAAGTCCTTCTTGTCCCATCTCTTCCATGAAGTCCAGTGAACATTGTAAAGACAATTACAAATTAAAAATAAGAGGCTTAAATATCCCTGCTGAAAATAGGAAAAAGATTTCTTACCCCTCGTTTTTCCTTGAGCATTCACTTTACAAAACTTGTAAATACATCACAGTGCTTTGCATTACTGTGATGATCAATGTGACAAACGTCTGAGACCATACAGAAGCTAAATATTTACAAAGGGGTTTAATAAATGCAGGACTCTCTGGTACATTCATCAAAAAGAATGTATTATTTACTAGTACTTGATTTTTAGCAAGATTTGATAGCACATGCAGGCGGGGTCCTCAGGCCAGTAGCTGGATTGCTGTCCTTTGGAGCTAGCAGCAGAGCTTTACTTTGCAATGTAGTGCATGTCTTCTGCTGTAGACTGTTCCAAAAAGATTCTGGTGGGAATTTTCAAATGTTCTAAATGAGCACAGAGCATTTGATACATACATTGTATGGAGAGTACTTGTCAAAATTTAATGTGTACTCTAACCTCTGGGGAGGTTAAGATTCCGATTCAATAGGCCTGAGATTCTGCATTTCTAATATGCTACCACGAGATGCTGATGTTGCTGGTTCCTGGATCACACTTTGGGTATTAAGACTTAAAGTAAATCTCTTGCTTGTCTATACATTTTTCTTATCTGGACTATTAACAAGGTATGGGTAGCAGGAAATTCAAGGTTCAACTCTCCAGCAATATTGCAGCATGCTAGAACCTAGAATACCAGCATTCTGGGCTGAAGACTTAAAAAACAGCCACCTGCCAGACAAACACATTGCATACATCTGTATCAGCCATCTTTAAATCAAAGGGGCGATTGTTCATTTGCAGTTAAGTATGCAGCAAAATTGGCATTCCACTAGGATAGCTGAGGTACCTGGCGCGTGGGTCTCAGGGAACTTCCTGTGTGAACTGTGTAATCCAACATGTGATCCACTTCTCCAGAGAAATAGACCAAGACTTCTCCGTCCAGTCAGTGCAAGGCAGGCAACGTGTGCTCACACAACAATGACTGAATATGGGTAGCCATGCCCACTCATTTCTAAGGGAACTTCGGCCAGGGGGGTGAGAGTGGTACCTACTCTCCTAAGAAACTGCTTTGAAGTCTGTCAGTTTGGGAAACCTGAGCACACAGCATTCCAGAATCAAAGGGAGCTTTGCTGTTATGCCTGGGCTCTTTCCTGTTGACCAATTCATTTCATTAGTCTGGTAGTGAAAAAGATCAAGATGGTCTCACCTCTGACTCTCTGGCTAGACTCAAAACCTGCAAGATGGTGCCCCCTGGCCTTGGATGTGGCCACCTCCGAGCGTGTGCCTCACTCCTGACTCCTGAAGCTCTTACGGACAAAGAGAACTTGGTCAGGGCCTGTGGGTAGACACCCAGCTCCGCCCAGGGAGTTCAGATTACCTGTGGGCTGGAAGTGGAGGGAGGACAGCGGAGGGCGACGAGGAGCGGTGAGGAAGGATCCCACAGCCGGCTGCAGGCACCGGCGCGGGGTGGGGGGAGGGGGCGCCGACGAACCCGTCCCCGACCGCAGAACGACCCGGGCCTTTCCGACACCGCCCCCTCTTCCCTGCCTCGGCTCTACGTTTATCTGGGGCTCCCCGGGCCCTATTTCTAGGCTTCTTTTCTAGCATTTATTTTCTGCTCGCCGCCCCCCACTCCTGGCAGCGGCGACGGTGAACTAGCAAGACCTTCGCCCGGTGATGAGCAACTTTGTCCCTCTCTGTCCGCCCGCGACCGCCGATCCCTCAGGCTTCCGGGGCTTAGGGAGAGACCTTGGAGAAGCCTTGGGCAAGGAGAGGCTAGAGAGGGCTGCGGTTGTTGGGGTGTTCGAGGTGGGCGAGGGAGGGGACACTTAAGTTAGAAAGCTTTGATTCGACTCCTAGGAGAATTTATGGCCTCAGAGACCAAGAACGGCCAACTGGGAACAGCAGAGAAGAGAACGTGTAAATAGCACTTTATGACCCAGGGCTTTGCGCCGAGCGGGACTGTTGGCAGGTAGGTAATTCCCACTTTGGGAGCATGACCTCTGAAACTTTCCCCTGGCTTTCCCTCGGTTCCTTTCGAAGGAAACGTTATGGAGTTAGCAGCGCCGGGGCCCAAGGGGAGCCCGGGAACCAACCCTCTCTGGGCTGGTGATGCTCGTGAAACGTGACCTCCGTCTGGGAGTCACTTGGGTCTCTGTAAGAGAACGACCGTCCAGGGGCTACAGCAGTGGGCGTGGTGGTCGATGTTCACGAGTGTGCAGCGCGGCCTTCTTGCTCAGTCGCTGACCAAGTATTCACCTGACCTCGCCATTCTGAACCCGCAGGAGGAGGCGACCGAGGAGTTTCTTTTGAACACGGTGACAGGTTTACCAAATCTGTGAATGAAAGGGCGCCTCATACGTAACCTAAATTCGAACTCATAGCACTCTGAGCGAGATTCTACCCACGGACCAACCACCCAATAGCAAAGCGTTCCTTATTCTTTCATCTTCTTTAATAACTCACAATAGTTGGCCAGTGGGATTTTTTTTCCTTTCTGTGTCTTATTGCATAAAGAAAAGAAGTCTCCCATAGACATTCACGCAAATAATCGTTGATTATCTTCTAGCCCACTTCCCGGATGTGTAAGAATGGGATGATTTCTTCTCTCCGTGTGTTTGCTCAGATCTTTAGGGATGAATGAAAACGCTACAGGAAGCCCTGCTTCGCGAAGTCAGACTTTTGCACCTTGAGCCCGGTTGCCCAAGAGTATTGGGGTCCACATACTCCAAAACTCACTTTTAAATAGGATCCTCAGCATCTCAGAGTCAAGGACAGACTAAAACACGCCTCTGGCAGTGGTGGGATTCGAACCCACGCCCCCGAAGAGACTGGAGCCTAAATCCAGCGCCTTAGACCCCTCGGCCACACTACCTTACAGCACCACTAGGGTTCGAGTTACTTCATCTCTGCTCAGTTTTCACAAATACTATAATATTCTCAGTGCTTTGGGTTTTAAAAAGATCAAGTCTAATGTACAACTGAATTTCTTCTTTAATTTCTCTCTATTGCCGTTCCCAGCCCCTGACTCTAACTCCTCAGGGTATCAAATGCTGAAAACTTGGTCAGCTTCTCAATGAACACACAAGAGCGTTTATAATGGATTCAGGTACTTGCGCCAAGCCAGTGGGGAGCATCTAGCATTAGCCTTTCCTTACCCGCAGGGTTATGTTGCAAGACCCCCAGTGGACGCCTGAAACCATGGGTAAATTAGTATCTATTGAACCCTGTGAATATATACAGTACCAGTTTTTTCCTATACATACATACCTATGATGGTTTAATTTGTAAATTAGGCACAGTAAGAGACAAACAGCAATGGCTGATAATAAATAGAATAATTATAATAGTGTGATGTAATAAAAGTTATATGAACGTGGTCTCTATCTCAGAATTTCTTATTGTACTGTACCACGGGTAACTGAAACCTCAAGTAATGGGGAGACCATTGTACTTGCACCTGAAATCTGCTCGGTTTCCTACTTAAAATCTTCCAGTTTAGCCAGACAGCCTGATCCCCTGACATCCCCTACTCTTGACAGTTGCATCTGACTTTCCTTACGTCCAAGCTTTTGCACAGCTTTTGTGTTCCCACAATAGGGAACACTTTCGGCTAAAACCCACGTTCACGTTAAATCATTCCCATGATGTGGTTTATGCATCATCTGCTCAGGAAGGTTTCCCAGAAACTGCCCCGCTGCCCCATCAGCCCTTCGCAGGCACTGGTTTAGGAGCTGCAGCTCTGTTAGCGAATTACCCTGCGGAGACCCTATTTTGGTTCTAATTACATTACTTTTGTAATTAAATATGATGAATGAATGAGTGTATGAATGAATACAAAACTTAACAGGCTTCAGGCACTCACCCAGGCATCATTACCTCATGGGAGCAAGGAGAGGGCAGGTAAACAGATGTTCTGAATTTGACTTTGCAGGTGGCTTTGTGATTCCAAAACACTTCAAAGCTGATGTTTGGCTGACTCTGTGCATCGGGCCCAGGGGTGGTGCTGTGAATGTTGTTGGCTTAGCCACTCTTCTGCCCCTTCCAAGTGAATCTGCTTACCTTGGAAACTGCCCAGGTCTCTGAACCATCCAGCGGAGATACCTGTGTAGAACTAAACCACCGAGGGAAAGTGGAGGGGATACACTCAGGGCCTATTTGTGGTGTCTTCTCCGAATGGTGTCCCACTGCCTTTTTCAGTCATTACAGCCTCTGCGTCCTACAGTAGTACTAATGGATTTGGTAAGGCAGCTTCCTCAAGCAGGTAGAGGATTTCCCTGCAGTGTCATGAGAAATGAATGAATGAAATGGGGACGAGAGCCAGGACTCTGTGAAAGAACCGAGGCCTTGGATTTTTTTCATGCCACTGTTTGTGCCTCCTTTTCAAATCTTTCCCTCTTTGCACAATAGCTCCATATCACTGTCCTTCCTTTCTCCACAGGGCAATTGCTCAGTCTTCCAGTGCTTGTTTGTGTTTCCTTCGTTCTGAAATTTAGTTCTGTGCATTATCCTGAAATTCCTTTTTTTTTTTTTTTATTTCTGTTCATCTTCCTCTAATGACTCCCAGAAATCTAATCTCTCTAGTTTGATGTTATCAGCTGCCTAGGGAAGTGTCCTGTTAGGCCATCATCTCCAATCAAAAGAGAGTAAACCTGAAACTCTCTTTCTCCCCTCCTCACTTACCCCTCCCCAATCAGGCCATTTTCCAGCATTCTCCAAATTCACCAATGACACTAGCATTTCCCAGACTCTCAGGAGCACCACCTTGGAGTGTTTTTGTTTGTATTGTTTTACTCTTTTGTCTCTTTGTTTACAGTAGAGCTATGGTTTGAATGTGTCCTGAAAAATTCACATATTGGAAACTTAATTCTCAATGCAACAGTGTTCAGAGGTGGAAGCTTTAACGGGTGGTTAAGTCATGAGGGCAGACACTCGTGACTTAATGCTGTTATCACTGGAGTGGGTTAGTTATTTTGGGAGTGGGATCCTGATTAAAGGCTGAGTTCGGCACCCTTTCCTCTCTCACATGTGCTGTCTTCTGTCTTCTGCTATGGATGACACAGTGAGAAGACCCTCACCAGATGCCAGTGCCATGCTCTTGGACTTCCCAGCCTCCAGAAACAGGAGCCAAATAAATTTTTGTTCATTATAAATTACTCACTCTGTGGTGTTCTGTTATAGCAGCATAAAATGGACTAAGACAAGTACCCTCACTGTCCGTCTATCACCCTTTGCTCATGCCACTCACCGCTCCCTGCTTTTTTCCTGTCCTCATTCCCTCTGCCACCACCAAACTAATCCTGAACCCCTATTCTCCCTTCTGTCCTGTCCTCTTATTCCTCTTGACATCCCCTGCCACTCCTCCAGCTACATGCTGCCACCCCTGCCTCACTCCCTGCCCACTCTTCTCTGGCACTCTTCCTGCCACCTCCCCTAACATATCTGCCACCCTAACCTTTTTGTCATTCCACCACACATACATGCCTAAAAGCTCACTTACTCACTTAAGCATGAATCAATGTTTCTGTCAAATTCTAGCTGAAGAGTCAACTTAAGAAAGCTCTCTTCAGTTAGTCCCCTCTCACCATTCTTTTTTTTTAATTGAAATGTAACTGATTATACATATATCTGGGTTACAGAGTTGAATATCAATACCTATGTACAATATGTGATGATCAATTCAGGATTATTAGTATACTCATCATTACAAAATCTTATCATTCTTTGTGACCCTTTACCAATTTCTCACTCACCCCCTTCCCCTCCCCACTTTCCCACCTATGGTAACCACAATTCTGTCCTCTCCTTGTGTATGTGTGGTTTTCTGTTTGTTGGGTTTTTCGTTTTTGGCTGGTTAGCTCGGTTGGTTAGAGCATGGTGTTGATAACACCAAGGTCAAGGGTTCAGATCCTGTACCAGCCACCAGCAAAAAACAAAACAAAACAAAAAAACAAAAACTATTTTCATCATGTGTACACATGACCTCCAAATCACTATGTTCTTTCCTTTTGAAAGTTCAATGCCCCCTCACCATTCTGATCACTCCTTTGCATGGTCCTGATGTGCTCCCATATTGCTTTTCAAATGTTCATTAGTATCGATATATTAACATAGCATTATCCATTTTGTTCCTTCAACTAAACTGTGAATTACTTAAGTCACCAGGTTTTAAAAAACTCAGAGGCCTTATTTTTTAAGAGTAGTTTTAAGTTTACAGCAAAATTGAGTGGAAAGTCCTACTGAGAATTCTTACATATTCCATCCCCCAAACCCCCAACACATGCACAACCTCCTGCACTGGTATATTTGTTACAACAGACATCGATAGATGATTATTAACCAAAGTTCCTAGTTTACATCAGGGTTCAGTCTTGGTGTGTACATTCTATGGGTTTGGACAAATGTGTAATGACATATATCCACCATTATAATATCATACAGAAAATATACATTGCCCTGAAAATCCTCTGTGCGCTACCTATTCCTCCCTCCCTCCCCCTAACTCCTGGAAACCACTGATCTTTCCATTGTCTCCATACTCTTGCCTACTCCAGAACGTCGTATAGTTGGAATTATACAGTATGTAGCCTCTTCAGATTGGCTTCTTTCTCTTAGTAATACGCATTGAAGTTCACCTCTATGTCTTTTTCTAACTCATTTTTTCTTAGCTCTGAATAGTATTTCATCATCCAGATGTAGCACAGTTTATTTATCCATTGACCTACTGAAGGAAAACTCGGTTGCTTTCAAGTTCTGGCAATTATAAATCAAGCTGCCCAAAACATTAATGTACGGGTTATTGTGTGGACATAAGTTTTTAACCGAGTTGGGTAAGTGCCTAAAAGTGTGACTGCTGGGTTTATAGGAAGCATACGTTTAACTTTGTAAGAAACAACAAAACCGTCTTCCATAATAGCACAAGGTATTTTTTATGCCCTCTAAAAGTACTAATATAATAAATCATTGTCAGTCAATGAATAAATTGAACAAATTTAAAATATTGTCTCATTTTAATTATTTTAGTACCTTTTTGACTTTTTTTAAAAGTGGGCAGAATTTTTATTTATTTATTTATTTATTTTTAAATTTTATTTTATTTTGTCCATATACAATGTGGTCGATTACTGTTGCCCATCACCGAAACCTCGCTCCCTCCTCTTCTCCCCCCTCCCTCCCAACAATGTCCTTTCTGTTCGCTTGTCTTGTCGTAACAACTTCAAGGAATTGTAATTGTTGTGTCTTCTTCCCTCCCCCCCGCCAGTTTATTTATGTATGTATGTATTTATTTTGAGCTCCCACATAGCACAAGGTGTTTTTAAACTTCATTTTGTGAAGTAGGAAACCATTTTTTAATGTAACGTATACCTATGGCACATTTTGAAAAATACGTAAAACTATAAAGAACGTCAATCACCCCTAGATAAACATATTTGGGTTTATTTCCTTTTTTAATTTTTGAATGATAAATTTCTAAAAATAGAAATAGAATATTTGATCAAATACAATGTATTTTTAAGGTTCTGGATTTATAATGCCCACTGTCCTCCAGAAAGTAGTGAATTCTACAAGAATGTCCTTGTCACTTCATTCTCGTCAGTATTAGATACTAGTAAATACTCTCTAATTTGGTGGCAAAATAATATCCCCTTGTTTTAACTAGCATTTCTTTTTTATTAGTGAAGGAACATTTTCCATATGCATATTTAATTTTTCGCATTGCTTATTCTCTGTATTGTTTACGGACTTTCGAAGGGCAGACCTTTCTATTTTTCTTTAAACCCTGAACTGCCTAATATGAATTATTCACAGTAATGAAAAGTGCAGGGATGGGGGTAAGGTTGAGGGATGTTGCCCAATGTTCGGTCAATACTAGCTAGTCTGAAAGATTAGGAGATAAAAGATTTAAATCTAAAATGAACATCATTAATTCACATCTCTTGAGTAAACCAAATCCCATCTACTGTGGGATCACAAAGAGAACACACCCAATTAGGGTTGACGGTCAGCAGGAAGCTGTTTTCTCGTTGACTGAAAAATAGAATAAGGGTAAATGTTTCACAGTCATCGGGTTAGAAGGATAGAAGATGTTCCTGGAATTTAGTAGAGGACTAAAGCAAAACGCCCACGCACCTCCTTCGAGCCGGAATCGATCCAGCGACCTAAGGGTGACAGCAGCAGCAACCCCTACAGTCCTCCGCTCTACCAGCTGAGCTATCAGAGGCCGCCCCGAGGTCCCCTAGGGTAGGTGTTTGATCATTTGGTAACAGCTAATGAGAAACCTGGCTTCCCAGTATTCGAGATTCGGGCTCGATGAGAGCTCGAGGTCTCAGAGAGCCGGGTCTGTAGTAACCCGAACCCTGGGAGCAGCATCGAGGCAGTAGAACAGGAGGTCGGAGCCCCAGGAAGTGAGGACAGAAGCGGAGCAGAAGCCACCCGCATCGGGATGTACCTGCGTAGCAACTGCACTAGGCTGCCCCGGAGGAATCCGAGAACCAGTTCTCGCTCCAGGAGCGCGGGAGAAACAGAGGCGCCAAGCAGGCTGCAAGCGGGAGGTGTGCAGGACTCCGCTGTCCTGGTTAGCAGTCGGCCAAAGCTAATTTCTTCCGCAAACACACAGGTTTGGGAGTTTTCCACCAGCTCCGGGAGTTTTCTCCCCAGACGCGACGAGTTTGTGCCTCACGTACTGAAGGGAGCAAACACCTATTTTTCCGTGATCGATCATAGGAGTCCCGACGCTGTGTTCTTTCGTCCCAAATCTTCAGGATCTGACTTTCACTGAAAGATCATAACGTGCTCTTTTTCAAGAAGTCTGTTTCAAAGATGAACAAGAGTAGCGGTTCGTGTTTCCCCTGCGTAATCCGAAAGAGATGCCTCTCGCAAGGCTCCAGCGAGACTTGAACTCGCGACGCCTGGTTTACAAGACCGGTGCTCTAATCCCTAAGCTATGGAGCCACCATAAGGTCTAGAACTTAAGTCAGTAATGTTTATATAATCGCAGTTAAATTACATTTATTCCTAAACAAAGTTTAGTACATTAATACATAACTAAAATTTAAAAGAATTTATTTTGAAGGAAGTGCCTCTTTATGCATGAGAAGCAAACATTTTCTTATCCAAGCCCAAACTGGAATGCAAGCCACTGGAAGGGTAGAGCCCACAGTCCATACTGCTCGGCCGCAGGCCTGACAAGCCACGGAGCTCGAATAACCCCAGGGCCAGCAGTGCAGTGTCCTACAGAAGGGAAGGATGACATCGAAAAGCAAAACATGACATCAGCGGCATCCTTCCCCAACCTGCTTGGATTCTTACAAAAGTAACTGCTCCGGCTCTCTTAGAGATTAGAGTTGCTTTTTGTTTGTTGTTTATGGAGGCGGCTTTCTCCAAGCACTGGATGTACCCCTAGGACCTTCGGAGTTTGTGGATCGAGATAGTGTGGGCGTGAAGGCATCCAGGCCTCCCCCGCCTTTCAGCAGCGTCAGGCTGGATCATAGATTTCTCTAGGTTTCCTGAGGCAGAAGCTGTCTAGAAGGCGACTAGCCCTTTCCTTGGTCCTGGACGCTCCTCTTCCTAACAACACCGAGACCAGGCGGCAGCTCCTGTCTGGGCCTCAGGGCTGTTCTGAGCGCCCAACCTGAAGTCCAGAGCAAATAGAAAATGACGTGGCATAGAACGGTTGGGGACGGGGTGCGTCTATTCTCTCCTGCTCTCCTTTGGTCTCAGCCTGCCAGGAGTCTGGCGCCTAGTCCAGGAGTTCAGTCATTCATTCAACAGCTCTTTATCGGGTTTCTCCCATGTGCCAGGTGCGTGCTCAGCTCAGGGTAGGCAGTATGATCAAGGCAGACACTGCTCCGCCCTGGGGAAGTTAAAGCTAGAACCCAAGAACTTCGTTCCCCAAGCAAAAGGGACAGCAGAATAAGGACAAATCCCCTCCCTTCCCAGCCTACCCAGCACTTTTTGGGTGCTAGAGAAGTGGGTTTCTCCTAGGGAAGAGGTTATTGTAGGAGAGCAACTTTCCCCGAAGGCACCTCCTGCACACCCTCGAAAGGTGCCTTAAATCCAGACCTATTATACACAGTTAACCAAATAAAGGTGAAGGAAAATGGCAAAAGCATGCATGTACGACGTGAGATGCTTTAGCCTAGCTACAATTCAGCCTCTTCCGAAGCGTGGGTTCGGCTTTTTCCCTTCCCAGATCCACCGGTAACATTTACCTGTAGGTGAAATTGGTGATCCTTGTTTTTCCCAGCTCCTCTAACCGCAGCTCACCTGAGCTGGTTCTGGTCCTAACACTTTAGTGCTCAGACCCTCCTGGTCCACAGACCGACTCGCAGCTCTGCCCGAGGAAAGCTGCGGCTCAGGTCCTCCGAAACTGCACGTGGATGTTTGGGGGTCTGGAGAAAAGCACTGGGCTTAAAAGGGGAATCAAAACTGTTCCAACAGCATGCTACAGCTAACAGGATAAATGAATATTCCTTAAGAGTAAAAAGGACTTCCCACTTTGGCTCGTCGGTCTAGTGGTACGATTCTCGTTTTGGGTGCCAGGGCCCCGTGTTCAAATCACGGACGAGACCAACATATTGTCCTTTTTTTCACCCCTTAGAGCCCAACAGTTGCCAAATGAAGCAATGGCCACCTATGTTGAAGCTCCTTTCAACCTCGACCGGTTTGAGGACCAGATTGTTGAGCAAACTGTCCGCTTCTGTGGAAAGATTCAGGGACAACCAAGATTCTACCAAGGGCCCAAGGGCCTCGTCGGAGATCGGGGTCCCCATTTCGGGCTCAGACGGGCTCTTTTATCAGGAGCGGCATGCTCAGGCAGTTCTTACCCGGCCACTTTGTGCGGAAAGATCTAGTGCACTTTTCACTAGGGCATTTTACACGGGAAAGATTGGTACTGAATGTGTGTTGGGGTAACACTACCGGCACAGAACCCGCTTCCTGAGGTTCTGGCCTCCGCGGTGGCCCGGCTGCGGCATGTGGGGTCAACCCGGCCCCGGCGCCTGGACAGCGGCGCGCAGTTGCGCTCCTGCTGCTCTGAGACCGAGACCGTTTATCCCACGGTTGCAACGCCGTGGCATCATCCGAATGCAAAGTCGCAGCCCCGGAAATCCCAGGGCCGAGGTCACAGTCCTCCATTCGGTTCAGAAGGAGCTCAACTGAATTATTTCCAGGTGGTGTTCTCCAAAACGCAATATTACATAGTGATAGTAATTTTTGCCATTTCTGGCAAGAACCCACGACATCGTTTAGTGCTCTTTGCTCACCTGAAAAGTCAACGAGCTGTACTGTTCGGCGTCTGCCTGTAACCTTAGAGTGTGGTTCTCCTGTTGTAGAAGTTGTTCACACTTATGCAGTGCTGGAAACGAGCTTATCTTTCTAAGCTGCATGCACGCAGGGAATCTTTGACAGGATTTGTCTAAACTAATCGTATTTGTCCTCTTCAAGCCTCTTCTTGAAGAGTTATATGTCCAGGAGCGAATAAAGCGTTTTGTGAGTAGTGATTGGAGGGAGGGGAGAGAGAGGAAAGAATCTGCCAAGATGCCCTGACTTCCAAGTTGGTTGTACATTACGAAAGGTGACACGTTAGCCCGTGATTTTGTGTTGGCTGAAGGACTACTGCTGGAGATGTCCAGTAGAAAGTTGGACATAAAATCCCTGGGTTCAGGAAAAAGATCCAAATTAAAAAAGGAATTTTAGGGATCAAAAAACCCAGGACGATGGTTAACACTGGTTTGGACAAGAACACATTGGGAAGAGTATTCACAGAGAGAATTTGAGGACAGGGCCCTGATGATGACCAGTGGCAAGAATTGGGACTTGACCTTGCAGGTTCCACCTGAATGGAGCAGCGCCAGCTTCCGCAGCTACCGGTCCAGAATTTGGAGTGCGTTTTACTGCTCTCTCTTCTGACAAGTAATGTTGCTGATTCTTGGGGATGAGAACCACCAGTTCATCCTTTCCCTTGGATTATTATTTGTCTATCAGTCTTCCCCTCTAAAGTCCAAGCTGCTTGTGGTTAGGGACTATTTCTAGTTCATCTTAACATATATTAGAATATCATAGTATCCAATAAAGGTGCTTAATAGACCTTGGTTGAGTGAATGAATGAATGAATAATAAATGAATGAACAAACAAATAAATCAATATCGGTCCCAAGATTTCCCAGGGCACTGCAAATAGAAATCCCCATTCCCTTTTCAAATCACCAGTGAAGTAGATAAAATTTACCACTAAGTCTTGTTCTTGGTAGGAACAGCAATAGTTGGCATTCTTAACTCTTTGATATTACAGCTTCTCATCCCAATCCCAATTTTGCTAAAAACAAAGTTTTAAGACAACAGATGTAAGAATGTAAAAAGATGAACAAATGAAAGGAACATAATCCAGTGACAAAATGAAGAGAGCTGTCTTTAACTTATCTTTGCAACAAAGTACAAATTAGAAACATACATTAAATGCTATTATTCATGAAATCCCTCATTAAGCTGCTTTTCCAAGGGCACCTGGGATTGCCATAGAGAAGTGATTAAGCCCCTTTATTAAATTTGCTTTGCCTCTTTCCCATCTAATATTAAATGTAATTTTTTCAAGAAAGTGTATACAAAAATATCCAGATGATTTTTTTTATGATTTTAAGAAAGTTTTTCTTAAAATTCCTGATTTGCATAAACAACTGGAAGGCTCTAGTGAGACTCTTAGTCAGTTTTTAACTTTTGGGAACAGGCCACACACAGTCTCTCTAAATGTTGGATTAAAGCTATGGATCCTCTTCCCAGACAGATGAATATGTTTAAACACTGAAACCCACCCTTACATTTCTTAGGTGACCATAGACCTTTAGGTTACGATCTCACAGATTGGAAGGTCTTATGAAGTGATGACGATATTGATCATAATATATCTATAATAATATGGGTTACTACTACGTATGAGATAGAATCAAGGAATTTTACCTGAAAGAGAAGAAGGATAGACTTGATGACTTTGAAGTTCATCAATGGTTCCAGAATTCAATCCTTTGGTGATATCATGAAGATGATGGGAAGGAGGGCGACAATGGAGAACACTGGACTTAAGAATAGGTACTGTGTCTCTTCACTTTCACTTTACTGTTTTCTTATTGAAACTCTTAGCAAGTAAAAAATTCCCTAAAAGTCTGCTACCACTTTCCTAAACATGTCCTTCAGAGCTTCCTTGACTCGCTCATTGCTCAGGGCATAGATGAATGGATTCAATAGTGGTGTCACAAATGTTGTTATCACCGTCACTTCCCAGTTGGCATCCACAGAGCCACTCTGTGATGGCTGCACATACAGAAAAATGGCACTTCCATAGGAGAGGGTCACCAGCATCAAGTGAGAGGTACAGGCAGAGAAGGCCTTCTGATGGCCTGAAGTGGAGGGGATGCACACAACAGCCAAGACTATGTGGCCATAGGACACAACGGTAATCATCAGTGAAGATACAATGACAAGAGAGGCCAGGACAAAGTCAGTTTCCTCCAGCTTCTTGGTGTTGGTGCCTGCCAGGCGCAGCAGTGGGCCACTGTCACAGAAGAAGTGCTGCACCACAGCACCCTGCTTACAGAAAGGAAGCAAGGCCACAGCCACTGTGGGGCCAAGGACAGGCAGGAGTCCCCACATCCAGCAGGCCAAGGCCACACGAAAGCACACAGCCCCACTCATGAGCAATGGGTAGTGCAGAGGATGACAGATGGCCAGGTAGCGATCCACAGACATGAAAGCCAACAGTAGGAATTCAGAGGCCAAAAGGAAGAAGTAGAAATAGAATTGGGTGATACATGCAGCAAAAGAAATAGTGTACTTCCCCGAGAGAAAATTGCTCAGCATCTTAGGAATGATGACAGAAGTGAGCAGAATCTCTAGGCAGGACAGTTTACCCAGAAAGAAGTACATGGGGTTCTGTAGACGAGTATCAGCTCTGACCACCCCTACGATCAACACATTACCTGTCAGAGTCAGCAGATAAACAAGAAGCAATACAGAAAACAGTTCCACTCTTGTGCTGTTGAGATTTGGGAAGCCTGCCAGGGTGAATTCTGTCACATCACCACGCTGGTTCCCACCAGGAGCCATTATCTTTTCTACCTGTGCAACAATATGAACATGATCCTGGTGAGAGAAGGTCCTCTTCTTAACAATCCTGAAACATATTTTATCACGGTATGGCACATGTATCCCCACTTTCTTCAGTCACAGATCCTGTTAAGATTTGAAGACCTGAGATCATCATCTGATTGATTTTAGAGCTAAAGAAGAATTTCCAGAAAGGGTAGCTAACATGTAGGTACGAAATGTCAGGAGCCTTTATGTTCACATCTCGTACTCTCGATCTTAAATGTTGATACCTCCTTATAATAATAATATCACTGAGCATCTGAGTTGAGAAAAAATATCAGAAAAATGATTTTGTGAAGAATATGATTCCTGTTCAACCAGGATCAGAATGTGAGCCAGACTGCCTCAGTATGGATTTCTACATCTCTACTTATTGGCCAAGAAGTGTTGGAAAGGTTACTTAACTTTTCTGTGTGCCTCAATTACAAAGACTGTAAAGAGCAAATGAAATAATAGTGCAAAGGATTTAAAAGAGTTTGCAGTACTTCACTGACAAATGATGTGGCAGAGAAAGTCCTGGGCTGCAAGTTAGGACACCAGAAGGTAAGCTTGGGTTGCCACTACCGTTGGAAGACTATCAGTGAATCTAGCCTATTTGTATTTAAATGTTCTGCGAGGCAATTAGTGTACCTGTTGTACGATATTATCCTTTTCATGGAAAATTTTCCCAGCAACCCAAGGATCTAACTAAACTCAGATTGTCACAAGACACTTGCATTCCTAAAGCAAGTTGTGCAATGTGAAAAAGTGAGAATGGGAATAAACTACATAGATTCATTCAAACAATCAGTCAGACAATTATCTATACCTACTTATTTAATATCAACTTCAAGTTAAGTATTCTGGGGAACATTAAGATGAGTTCCTTATGTTTTTTTTTTTTTTAAATTCACGATATACACACTACTAAACTACCAATCCAAGACTCTTTAACAAACTTGGGCTCTATTGGATGACTTGTCAGAGACAGAATTATGAATTCCTGGCTATAGTTATTAATGAACCAGAAATGAAGTTCTTATTCTTTAAGTCCTTCTAGTTCTGAGGACCACCACCAGTTAGAAAATCAAACCAATGATATTCTGAAAGCTTATTTTAAAAAATATCTCAGTCATCAAGAGAATACTGGTCTCTTTAGCCACGCAAAGCATAAAAATCTGGGCTCTGCCAGCCTATTGTTCTCTAGCACACCCCAACAGTCTTTGTTCTTAGAAAACTTTAGGCTCTTTACTTACAATTTTTCATCTGTGGGTCCCACGGGTGTGAGCAGGAAATTTTGTACCTTTTGTCGAGCAGAAAGCAGTTCTGTGGTCTTTCTCCCTACGGATTTATTCAGAGACTCCCTTCCTCCAGCTTCTATAGAAATTGCTTTATTGTCAGTAAACTCATTCAAATTTTCCCCCATATCTTTTTTGAACTTTTAATTTTTTGTCAAATTTTTAATTTCACATATTTGTTATGTACCTGATGCTGTACTTGGTGATTTAGAGGTAAAGGAAACATTGTCACCACCCTCATGTAGCTCACTGCCTAATGACAATGACAGAAGAATTAAGGTGTGTGGCAGGTGGAATGCTGCAGCCAAGTGTAGGGTACTGAGGGGGAACACAGAAAGGGAACCAAACTGAGACTTAGGGAGACGGGAAGTATTCTGGGGAAAGGCAATGCCTAAAATAAATACTAGGAAAGAAGTATGGATTTGATAGGAGACAAGGAAGGATCTTCAGTGGAAAAGAACAGTGTGTGAACATAGTCCATTTAGGCTAAAGCACAGAACGTGAGGGGTGGAGAGTAATGAGATAGGACTGGTCACCTCAAAGAGGATTCTTTCTGACACTCTGTTGCTCTCTGTGAAGACACTCCATTGAACTGAACTGAACTATATCTTAAGTGACAAGGAGATTAGTCCCAACCCTAAATATGGAAGAAATTCCTCCTACCTATCCCTGAGTGACCTTGACATCTCCATGAGTGTGGAGGCTCACCCTGCAAGAATTCTCTTTCCCTTTTTATGACTTAATGTCCCACTCCATCCTGGAGTCCTTCCCAGACCCTGTACTGTGAGGCTGATGATAGCCTGGCATCCTTAGAGTTCTGGAGGATGGGCAAAGCACTTGGGAAAACAGGGAGGAGCTGGATAATCTGCTGCTTCTCTTGGGCTTTCCTCCCTGGTACATTTCCTCAGATGCTGTTCTTCTGCTTCATAAACAAAGGGGCTTTCTGATCCCAAGGACATTGTTCTTGTGCTGCTCCTTCTTGTGGCTATGAGCAAGTCAGCCATCAGGGTCTACCCTAGCCTCCCTGTAGAAAGAATGTCTTCTGCAGTGTGGTCACTGTCTTAGGCTTCTGCAGGCACAATTCAAGTGAAAGACAATTATCTCACAATGGTACAAGATATGTCACTGCAAGAACAACATGAGGCTAAAAGGCAAGGGGTGGATATATGGAGTTACACCATTCATCTCCTATCTTTGAAAAGGCTTAGTGCACTTACTTATAGTTTCTTTCATCTCTCCTAGGGATTGAAAAATGTTTCATCTGAAGCCATGTCTTCACTTTTTTGCTGATGGGTTTCATGTGCAGAGTGTGTCAGTTTTCTTCTCGACCCCATCCTCCCTGGCTGCTGACATTAGCCTGAGTGCAGGAAAGGAGAAGACTGAAGAAGTTACTAGTTTCTAATCAATCCCTCCATTGAAGGATAGGATCCTTTATGCATAACCTTAGTTTCCAATGGAAATACCCCACATAAGGACTGATCCAGACATCAGGAGGTTAGCTAATGGCAGTGCTTTCTGGAGAAAGGTTACCCAGATGGTGAGAAGACAAGACCGGGAGAGAGAGAGGGAAAAAAATTGTAAAAGACCCATAGGACATTTGCAGTTCAACGGAAATTTCTCAGATATCATGCCTGATAAATCTGAAAAGGAGGCTGACCCTTCATTCAACAGAGGGTGAGCAGAAATATTTGTGCATTTCTCTGCCGACCACCTCAAGCCAGGCTGCTGTGAAAGTACAGTGGCATTATCAAAGGGAATGAGGGGAGAGATGGAGTCTGGCCAACTGTGGAAGGCTTTGACCATCATCAACCTTTCTCCTGCGTGACACTCGCGGAAAATGTTTGTATTCCAAGTAACACCAACATTGTGTCTTCTCCCTGAGGACTTGAGATGATATCGAGAATCTCTCCCCAGCTTCTAGGTTAGAAAGTGATGGGAATGATAAGATAGGAAAAGGTTCCCTGCATCGTCTCTAGCTTCTTTCACTGCTTCCCCATCCCTGTATCTCCTCGTGATAATGCAAGGGTACTTGAAAAAAATAGAATTAAAACATAATATGATTCCTTTCATGAACTTTTTGAAGTACTCTCATGTATATGTTTCCACATACCCAAAAAACATTATTTAGAATTCTGGACCATGGTTCACATTTTACTATTTGTGTCCATTCTATGCCCCTCACTAAAGACTTTCCTACCTCCTATTTATGGTCTAAGACTCAGTTTACTCTAGTGTATATAGTTCTTCCCAGAAGCTTTCTCTATCACCCCCCTCAATCTCACCCTCCTACCCACTCTCCAATTTGAACCGTGGCAAGTTCTGCTGACATCAATATTGATGTTTAATCCATTGTGTTATAATTTTGCTTTCTTGTCTGTATCCTCTGCTAGACTCTGAATTCCTGGGGCTGGAATATTTTCATCGCTGCATTTCTAGCACCAATCACAGTGCCTGGCACACACTAGATGCTTAATAAATGGCATGTGAACTAAATTGCTCTGAACCCCAGACTTGAGAAGCAACTGCTCATGTGAGATGAACACCAGTTGTCTTGAGCTGAGAGGAAGAGGACGCGGAGTCCCCTTGGACTAAGTTTAGCTGGATCTCATCCTTTCTGATCATACTCCTTTTTAGGGAAAAGAAAATACCTAAACAGAAGCATGAGAAGGGTCATCATTAGATTCTAATGATAAACGAGACAGGGTTTTATAGCCAACTGAAAGCAAACTTTATGTGAAGAAACAGGAAAACATTGAAATTCATAATATACAGGTTGGAAAATAAATTTGCTATTGTTCTTCATTCCTTCCAGATATAAATCTGGCCATTGCAAATATCAAAAAGCCCTGGGATTTGGCTCTGCACTTTACAAAGTCAGAGCTGTCTCCAGTGTTCTAGACCCTGGCTCACGCAGGTGCTTAGATGAAATGAAAACTCAGGGCAGCTCTCTTGCCCACCGCCAGTCTCCTTTTTCTCAGTCATCATTGTTAAACTGTGTAGATATATTAGTAGAATGCTTAGTAAATTATCTGTAATAACTTTTAAATTCTTTTTGCAGAGAGTTTTAAAGCCTATTTCTCTAGTCCCATTATATTTTTCTTATGTTCATATTATGTTCATGACAAGGAGCAATAATAGGTTAAGATAATATTTATGTACATAAAATTTGAGTAATTTTTTTCATGTTTTCCAACATCTTAAAACAAAAGACTATGTATAATGTCTAGAGTCACTGAATTATACTTAGACTATTTTGTATACTTTTAACAGTAGTTTTTCAAACAACCCCAGTAGTGATTTTCAAATTGGATTTCTCAGAGGTGCCTCAGGGAGTCTGGGGGACAAGGCAAGTAAGTAATGTGAGGCTTTAGCCTCCTACCTGTAATTCAGCCAGAAATCTTTTTTAAAAATATGTCTTAAAAAAGTTCTGCTGCTTGGGAAGAAAACAGAAGCTCAAACAGGTAACCTATCCATTCATTTACTAGACAGGTATTATATGCTAGACATTGGGTATATAAAGATGGGAGAAACATCAATCAGCGGCTTTTCTTAGCAGAAAATCAAACTGAGCAAAATGTTAATTTTCCCCCTTTGGTTTAGAATTAGGCATATTCTGTATAAACATGCTTATACATTTGTGTAATTTGAAAGTATATTTTAAAGGCCATCATTCTGTCTGAGACCTTTTATATTTTTACATCATTTTTTATATGAAGCAATATTTTTTTCATAATGCCATGCACATAACTTACAGTCTTTTTGTTGAAAATACTTTTTTCTTTGCTTTCTAGAATGAAAGACTGAAAACACTTTGTACTGATCTGGAAGAGAAGCATGCAGCCTCAGAGCTTCAAATTAAGCAGCAATCTACAAATTACCAAAATCAACTACAAGAGAAAGAGGTAAAGATTTTTACAGTTACTTTGTATTCATTTTACTGTAATGTCTTTAGGAAGGTTTTTAAGAGTTATAATATAAATCAAGCTATCTTGATCCATAAGAATATTGAAAGGGTGTTGAATTTAATAATTCCCGACTCATTTTGATAACACTAATTTAACAAGAACTTTCTAAGCTTTTCTACTAAGTTTATATTATATAAACTGACCTTTGTGGACTTTAATTTCTACTTTCCAAAAGAAGAAAAGTTTTTATGTAAAATGTCTTCAGGCATCTGTTGCTTGTAATTTCTGATTTTATGAAACTTTAATTTGTCATATTTTCCTAAGTTGTTTTAAATCAGTGTGGTTATTCCTAATGACTTTTTAAAATGCTTTTGATTACAAGTGTTATTATTTGTTGTATTGGCATGTACTTGATTTTCCATGGAAAAAGAATATGAAATATAATTATACTGTTTTATAAATGTTTTTGTTTTCTTTTAGTTTGATTGAAATGGTTGTTTTGAAATTGGCTTATCTTTTCTTTGCACTGCTGGTAATAGATATTATCTGATATAACCACTGTTATCCCGAATCCTTAAAATGTAGACTGCGTCCCCATTTGTCATGCTGTTATTGAATTCTCTTTAGTGTTTAGTACATAAGTGGAGTCCAATAAATACTCAGACTTGTATTGAATTTAACCATTTTATTAGCCAGATCATTTGGGTGTTTTTCAGTTTGTTGATTTAAATTTTCATGTCTACCATAACTTCATATTTAGGTGTTTTCAATTTAGATATATTGATTTCTAGTACCTTCAGTGACATGCTAAAGTTAAAAATAAAAGTATACCACATTAAAGATAAATATAAAATTTTAAATAGAGCTTAATTTTCAATCTATTGGGAATTTGATATCATAATACAATAAAGATAAATTACTTCAAAAATAAAATGAATACAGAAAAGCAAAGTTACAAGTTCAAATTAAAATTAGAAGCCCACTTACCACCAAATTGCTTTAAAACTCTTTAAACCTTACTCATTGATTTTTGTACTTATGGACTGGTAGCAGACATTCATGGCATCAGTCCATGGACCACACTTTGAGTAGCTCTGACTTATAGACATTATGATAGAATAGTAGTTCCTACCCAGGGCTTTACAGCTGAGGCATTAGTGACAATTAAAAATACACATGCTTATGCCCCCCAGGAGATGCAGATTTAGTGTACTGGGAAGGGGCCCCGGTACTGGTAATTTTCAAAAGCTCCATAGATGATTCTGATGCTTACCCCAAGGTTGAAAACACTGCTGTGGGAAATTTTGGCTTTTTATTTTCTACTTAACTTTTGATATTAGAGAGCACATTAAGCATTCAAGTTTGCAAATGTGTCTTCGTTATTAGAGCTTGCACTGTGTAACTCTACAACTTGATATAAATGTCTGTTGTATAAGGACAACGTTTTGTGTTATAGCGACATCTAGAAAAAGTTGTGTATTTCAGTACCTTTACTAGGATGAAAGCTAATATGTGACTGTATAAAACTGCTCTTTTCTGAATCTATTTGCTGCCCTCATTGTGATGTTCATATTCCCCCCAAAGTGCAATTTATTTCATATCATTTTGGGGAAGATGAATGAAATTTGTGTACTACTCTAAATCTCCCTTAGGGAAGGATATCTAATATGAAAAACCTGTTTGTTATGACATATGACATAAATGTGTTTGGGTTTTGTTTGTCTAAGTGCTTAACTTTACTCATGTAGAAATACTGTTACTTGTTGGCTGTTTTCTCAGTGTCACATTTTCCTTAGTTGTGGCGGAGTGTCTTTTGGACTAGTTTGAGTTCTTCATAAAAGGCTAATACAGTTTTCTCTAGATTACTCACTTGTGTTTTTAGTAATCTTTCATTCCGAATCGATGTGGAATTATGGTAGATTCTGTGTTCATAATTTCTTTGAGGCTGTGACTTGGTATCCAATACATAAACTGACACAGGTTTCATTTTCTTAACATTTTAAGGTTTGATAATCAAAAAAAGAACCCTAAGAAATCGCCTATAGTACCCCGTACATAGACGATAGAAAACCCACGTTTAACTGAGAAATTCATTGCTTTAGTTAACATGTGAGTGAAATTCTGATCTTATACCATTTGAAACCTTATCTGTGATTTCACTCTGGTGATCATGTTTGGTTTTTAAATAACCATGTTATGGATAGGATGTTATAGAAGACGTGGGTTCAGTTAACAGAGTACCATTATTTGATAATCTTAAACAAATTATTATACCTTTTAATATTATTAATTTATAAAAAGGTTAATATGGTTATTTTAAAGTACTTTCTCTAAAACATGGATTATAAATATATAGGTAGAAATCAGCCATCATAAAGCAAGACAGATTGCGCTACAGGATCAGTTGCTGAAACTGCATCCAGCCACTCAGTCAGTACACTCAGGAGCTGGTGGTATACCAGCAACCCCTGCATCTTCTTCATTCGGTTGTGGGATCAGTCATCATGCCGAAGCTGTCCGTGATGATGACATGGACTTTGGAGACGTTATTTCATTACAACAAGAAATAAACAGATTGTCAAATGAAGTTGCAAGACTTGAGCCTGAAGTTGGCTATTGGAGGCATATTGCTCAGGTAGCTAAAATTTTCATGAGTTTTTGAAAATAGTGAGTAAAAATACTGATGTTACATGAATAGATGTATAGAGAGCTCTTGGTATTAGAAAGTACTGTGGGCTAGGAAATAGAAAATCTGTACTCTAATTCTGCCAATGACTTTCTTTCTAAGTGATGTTAGTCAGGGCGTCTTTCTCTTTCAGCCTTAGTTTTCCCTTCTGAACAATATTTGGAAAAATTTTTCCAAAAAGAATTTAAAGAAACAGATCCATTTAAAAAAAATAAAATAAAACGTTTCAAGTCCAGGACACAAAAGAGATAAAAATTGAATTGCTGTTGATTGAAGCAGCACCTTTTCCACTGGAGTCCCTGAAGGCTTCTCTGGTGGAAACATCAGAGTCTGAAGCACCGTGTTTGATCCTGCTTGCTTAGATGACGTCTTAGGGTTCTTTTAGCTCTAGGTATGTGTAAAGTGAAATCTGATAATTGGATTATAAAATAAGTTAAGCTATTTTGTGTTGTTTCTCATGTATTAGAAATTAAATCCTTGCTATTCTGGGCCGTAAACTTTCTCCCAGGGAACACTATTTTTCTTACATATTAGAGTTAATGGAGTTTGTCAGTAACATGAGACCTGGAATAAACTGGAGCACTGTTTATTTCCTCAGTGTAGAAAAAACCAAAGTATTTAAATAGACTATTTTTCTATCTTTTTGTGAACTTAATCTAGTTATGTAAAGGAGAAATCATCCCAATTAAAATGATCTCTTTCCCAAGTTGCTAGACAGTCCCAGTACCCGAAATAAACCTTAGAAAGGCTGATTTGTTTGTCCATCTTATCTCCAAAAAGTAGTAGTTCTTAAACTTTGTATCTGTAAGAATATCCTGGGGATTTGATATTGTAGATTCTCTGGCCTGTCTTCAGAGATTTTGATTTAGTAGCCTTGGAAACTACATTCAAACCAATAAATACCCCAGGTGATTCTGATGATCTGAGGAACGCATGTTAAGAAACACTGCTTAGGTAAGATTTCAAAGGGACGTGATGGGTTTTTGTTATGTTCACTTTAGCGTATCTTAAATGTTTTACTGTATGACAGATCCATGCTGAAATATAAAGGTGAAAAAAATTGGGACCTTTCAGGACTTAATTTTCTAACAAGGCATAATAAAAATTATTTGTATTACACTTTACAAATGCTTCCATATTTATTACCACAATACATATTATGTTATCCTGATAACTATGTGACAATTTTATTACCTCTACTTTGGAGATAAGGAAACTAAAAGTTAAAGCAATACACCTATTTTCACAGTGATTAAGTTATGATTCAAAAACGTCTTTTGACTCCAAAACCTGTGTTCTTTCCATTATACTTTGTTCCTTCTTTCAGCCCTAGAGCAGCTTTTAGCTTATTAACATGCTATATAATAAATGTTAATGAACAGAAATGACCCACATACAGGTTTGAATGAGAAGAATCCAAATGTTCTCTAATTTACTTGTCATACCAAAAATTATTCTGTCTTGGAGTAGAGATCTTCTGGGTAACATCATTTAAAAAAGGTTTTTATTTGGATCATTATTAGCATTAATATTGGGTAATTTCCATTTTAGAAATTTCCTTATAAAAAGCTGCTCAATTATCCTCACATTTGCACTTTGTTAAGCTAAATAAAATATTCTATGATTTTTCTTCTTCACATTAGCTATTTTATAAAACCATTATCTCTCCAATTAGTTAACAAATTCTCAAATATGATACCTTTTATTTATTGTGTATTGCTATTGTACTAGGTTCTTTAAAAGGTGCTTGGCATTCATTAATCATAATCTGTCTGAGAAATGCCTCTTTTTTGAAAAGTATCTGTTAATAAAGTTAGTTTGCAACTTCCTATTTAAAAAAAAATCAGTGTAATTATTTTCTAATTCTCTTTTTCTGATCTAGACTTCTAAAGCACAAGGAACACATAGCTCTGATCAAAGAGAAATCTTCAAACTGCAAAATATCATTAAGGTGAGTCAGATAGCTGATTCACAGTTGCTATTAGACATCTAAAATCTTATTAATAGCATAAGCATATTGTATTAGTCTGTTTAGTATTGCTATAACAGAATACTTGGAACTGGGTAATTTATAAAGAAAATGAAATCTATTGCTTACAGTTTCTGAGGCTGGAAAGTCCAAAGTCCATCTGATGGTGGTGACAGTGACCCAGGGGTCTCACATTGCAAGATGGTTGAAGAAGAGAGAGCAGAGAGAAAGACAGACTCTCCTCTTCTTTTTAAAGCCCTCAGAACCACACCCCTGACCACCATTTTTAATGCATTCCCTCCAGCGTGGTCCTACAATCCAATCACCTCCTCAAGGCTCCACCTTTCTATTACCATAATAGGATTTCCCACCCTCTTAACAGTCACAGTGTGGGCTAAGTTTCTAATACATAAAACTTGGGGGACACAATTCAAGCTTCAGGGAGTTTTGGGGGACGTAATTCAATCCACTACATTCCACCCCTGGCTCCCCAAAACTCATGTTCTTTTCACATACAAATACATTCATTTCATCCCCAAAGTCTTAACTTGTTTCAACTCAAAAGTCCAGAGTTCAAAGTCCCATCTGTGAAATTCAAAACAAGTTATCTACAGTGGTGGGACAAACAAAGGGTACATATTCCCATTCTAAAAGGAAGAAGTAGGCCAAAAGAAAGGTGTGACAGGTCCCAAACAAGTCCGAAACCCAGCAGGGCAGGCATCAAATCTTACAGCTGGTGAATCATATACCTTGATTCCATGTTCGGTGTCCTCTGCATGCTGGTGTGCGGGTTGTGTCCCCAAGTCCTCGGGCAGCTCTGCCCCTATGGCTTTCCTGGTTGCAGGCCACACTTCAGCTCTACCAGGCTGGGGTTCCACTTTGGTAGCTCCACAGGTCTGGGGCCTCCATGGCAGTCCCGCTCTCCTGGCAGCAGTAGGCATGGAGCTTTTGGGGTTTTTCTGCTGCAACTCTCACCCCACATTTCCACTTAGCATTGCTCTAGCAGACTCACTGCGGTGAATCTACCCCTATGACAGATCTCTTCCTGGGGCCCCCAGACTTTTCCATACATCCTCTGAAATTGGGATGGAGACTCCCAAACCTCCACAGCTCTAGCATTCTGCAAGCGTTCAGACCTAACACCATGTAGATGCTGCCAAGGCTTCCAGCATGTGTCTTCTAAACCTTCAGGTCCAGCTACACCCGGGGCCAATTTAGCGATGGCTGCAGCAGCCACAGCAGCCAAAGCAGCTGGGGTGCTGGTGCTGGAAGTAGCTTCCTGAGATGGCCCTGGGCAGTCTGGAGGGTCTGGAGGGTGCCTCAGGCCTGTTAGTAAAAGTCTCAGTTATGAAATTATATTTGTTTCTTTTTAAATATTTTATATCCTCTTTATTTTTTATGACAAGTAAAGTATATAAAAATCTCTTTTGAAAATCTTTTTTTGTGTGTGTATTTGTGTGTGGCTGGCCACAGGGATCCAAAATCATTTGATTTTGAACATTTATTAGTTAGTTTATATTTCATAAGTCTCTACACTTGACTGTATCTCATAAAACTATTTTTATTAAAACAGAATTCCAAGGTTATTGAAGTTTCAAGATTTAAGATTAAAGGCTATTGACAAAATAAAATGCCAATATTATTCATTGTAAATAATTATTTTTACTTTATTGGCAAAATACTTTATTGCTACTTTGTGTCAATTATCATATTTCTTTTGAGATAATTCTTAGTTACATATATTTATTGTGTCAATGAATTGTTTTCGGTGTCTAAATTATTGTCAGATACAGAATTTTTAGTTTTTGCTTTTATTATTACTATTATTTTTTAAAAAATTTTTATTGACTCAAAATTGATTATACATATTTTGGGGGTTCAATATTGAGATATGTTGATCAAATCGATATTACTAGCATATATATTGTTACAAATTGTGATTATTCTTTATGCCCCTTGTCCAATCTCTCCCCATCCCTCTCTCCCTCCCCCCACTCTAATTACCCTAGATTTCTTCTCTCCTTCTGAAAGAATAATGGTTACTTTGTTGATTTGTTGCCTAGATGATCTGTCCAGTGCTGACAGGTGTGATCAGGTCCCCCAATATTATCATAGAACAGATGCTTCCTCTGTCACTCTGGAATGGGCTTTGTGGAGAGAGACATCCTCCTCCTTTCTTTATGTCTGTTGGTGACTCTCCTTGTGTCAGTGCACTCCAGGGGCTGGCGGACCATCTGTGTGGTGGTTGTGGCGTCCAGCTGCTTTTGCAGTAGCCATGGTTATTTTAGTGGCTGTGGTGGGCCACCCACATGGAGGTGATGTTTTTGGCATGCTCCTTGGTGCTGGTGGTGTGTCTGGTTGTGGGGAGTGTCTGGTCCCCATCTTCGTGCCTTGGGTCCCCGCCTCCATACTTCAGGTCCCTGGGTGGGCCCCGAGGTGCTGGCGTGGTGTGCCTGGGTGTGGGAGGGGGGCCCAGTCCCCTTCTCCATACCTCGGGTCCCCAGGCAGTCCCTGAGGTGCTGGCACTGTGTGCCTGGTTGTGGGAGGGGAGCCGGTCTCCAGCTCCATATCCCAGGTCTCTGGGTGGGCCCCAAGGCACTGTCACTGTATGCCTGGTTATGGGTGGGGGGTCCGGTCCTCTTCTCCATGCCTCAGGTACCTGAGTGGGCCCCGAGGTGCTGGCAGCATGCTGGGATGTGGGAGTGGGGTTCAGTTCCTGGCTCGAAGCCTTGGGTTCCCAGGTGGGCCCCAAGGCGCTGGCTGTGTGAGTGGGTGTGAGTGGGGGTCCTGTCCCCATCTCCATGCCTCATGTCCCCAGGCAGGCCCCAATGCACTGGTGGTGTGCCTGGGCTGGAACTAATTTTTTGTCCTTTGCTTACTTCTAAAATGGGGGAACTTCCTGTGGGAACCAGTACTTGAACTCTGTGGTTGAGCTAAATTGCTGCTTTGCTGCTATTTCCCTAGGGAAGGCTTTTTGTGCAGCTCAGGGTTTAGTGGTTGACCTTACAGGTACTTCCAGCTCTCCAGAGACCCAGTGCACCTGGATTGTGTAGAAACTCTGACCTGGGCCTGAGTTTGTTCATCACACTACACCACCTGCAATTCTGCATTCCCGACCAGTCTCCTCTGAGTGGTCCTGCACTGATTGGGGGGCTGATTGGCTGTCCTTCCTGTGTCCCAGTGTTCTCCTGGTGGGTCTGTCTTCCCCACCATCCATGCTTCAAATACTTCCCATGGGACAGGCAGTGCACAGGAACACTATTAATGGTCTTGCTGTCCTGGGGGCCACCAAGGCCCCCTTTTCCCCTGCCGCCTCCAAGTAACTCCATCTGAAGGGCACAGCTCTGGCTTCTGCTGGCTCCTGCTTTGTGCACTCAGCAGCTTAAGCATTAAAGCAGCGATGACCTGAAACTCTCAGAGCAGTTTTTCTTTCTCTTATCATTGTTTCTCGCACCTTCATGAACTCCGTAGGTCTCTCCTCCTCTTCCCCTGAGCTCCAGTGGCCCCAGCTTGGCTGATGTTACATTTTTATTGTTCTAAATTGGTTGATTTGTGGGAGAGAGTAACGTGGGGACTGTGTATTCCACCATCTTGACTGGAGCTTCCTGCTTTTATTATTATTACAACACTTGTTTGGGTGGGTTCCAAAGTCCGACCTGTGTTTGAATGTTCATTGTGCTGTTTACCATCTGTGTTACTTTGGGCAAGTTACTTAACCTCTCCAGGCTGCTGTTTTATCATCAGTAAAGTAGATGTCGGTTTTTCTATAACGTTGCTGTGGTAGCGCTAGGGTGCCATGTTAGGACGAAGGGGAAGGAGGAGAAGCGCTTAAAGAGGCGGGAGCCGGTGCGGGAGCGGGGTTGGACCCAAGGCTGAGGCAGGCCCCCCCCTCCCGCCTCAGTGGATCGTGCCCAGGGCGGCAGCGGCGGCGGCAGCGGCGGCGGTTGCTGGGGGGGGGGGGGGGAGGGGGGAGGGGGAGTGACCGGGCGGTGCCGGCGCAGGAGACGATGACGATGCCGTTTCCAGTTACAACGCAGGGATCACAACAAACAGCCGCCACAGAAGCACTGTGGCATTACTTCTCCTATCAGCTTAGCAGCCCCCAAGGAGACTGACTGCATACTTACACAGAAACTAATTGAGACTCTGAAGCCCTTTGGGGTTTTTGAAGAGGAAGAGGAACTGCAGCGCAGGATTTTAATTTTGGGAAAATTAAATAACCTGGTAAAAGAATGGATACGTGAAATCAGTGAAAGCAAGAATCTTCCACAATCTGTAATTGAAAATGTTGGAGGAAAAATTTTTACATTTGGATCTTACAGATTAGGAGTACATACAAAAGGTGCCGATATTGATGCCTTGTGTGTTGCACCAAGACATGTTGATCGAAGTGACTTTTTCACGTCATTCTATGATAAGTTGAAATTACAGGAAGAAGTAAAAGATTTAAGAGCTGTTGAAGAGGCATTTGTACCAGTTATCAAACTCTGTTTTGATGGAATAGAGATTGATATTTTGTTTGCAAGATTAGCACTGCAGACTATTCCAGAAGATTTGGATCTACGAGATGACAGTCTGCTTAAAAATTTAGATATAAGATGCATAAGAAGTCTTAACGGTTGCAGGGTAACCGATGAAATTTTACATCTAGTACCAAACATTGACAACTTCAGGTTAACTCTGAGAGCTATCAAACTGTGGGCCAAACGCCACAACATCTATTCCAATATATTAGGTTTCCTCGGTGGTGTTTCCTGGGCTATGCTAGTAGCAAGAACTTGCCAGCTTTATCCAAACGCAATAGCATCAACTCTGGTACATAAATTTTTCTTGGTATTTTCTAAATGGGAATGGCCAAATCCAGTGCTATTGAAACAGCCTGAAGAATGCAATCTTAATTTGCCTGTATGGGACCCAAGGGTAAACCCCAATGATAGGTACCGTCTTATGCCTATAATTACACCAGCATACCCACAACAGAACTCCACGTACAATGTGTCCGTTTCAACACGGATGGTCATGGTTGAGGAGTTTAAACAAGGTCTTGCTATCACAGATGAAATTTTGCTGAGTAAGGCAGAGTGGTCCAAACTTTTTGAAGCTCCAAACTTCTTTCAAAAGTACAAGCATTATATTGCACTTCTAGCAAGTGCACCAACAGAAAAACAACGCCTAGAATGGGCGGGCTTGGTGGAATCAAAAATCCGAATCCTGGTTGGAAGCTTGGAGAAGAATGAATTTATTACACTGGCTCATGTGAATCCCCAGTCACTTCCAGCACCCAAAGAAAATCCTGACAAGGAAGAATTTCGCACAACGTGGGTGATTGGATTAGTGTTTAAAAAAACAGAAAACTCTGAAAACCTCAGTGTTGATCTCACCTATGATATTCAGTCTTTCACAGATACAGTTTATAGGCAAGCAATAAACAGCAAGATGTTTGAGGTGGATATGAAAATTGCTGCAATGCATGTAAAAAGAAAGCAACTCCATCAACTACTACCTGATCATGTGCTTCAGAAAAAGAAAAAGCATTCAACAGAAGGTGTCAGATTGACAGCTCTGAATGACAGCAGCCTCGACTTGTCTATGGACAGTGATAACAGCATGTCTGTGCCTTCACCTACTAGTGCTATGAAGACCAGTCCATTGAACAGTTCTGGCAGCTCTCAGGGCAGAAACAGTCCTGCTCCAGCTGTAACAGCAGCATCTGTGACCAACATACAGGCTACTGAAGTTTCTGTGCCACAAGTAAATTCCAGTGAAAGCTCAGGGGGTACATCGAGTGAAAGCATTCCTCAAACTGCCACACAACCAGCCATTTCTCCACCACCAAAGCCTACAATCTCCAGAGTTGTTTCTTCAACACGTCTGGTAAACCCACCACCTAGACCTTCAGGAAATGCAGCAACAAAAATACCTAATCCTATAGTAGGAGTCAAGAGGACATCCTCACCTCGTAAAGAAGAGAGTCCCAAGAAAACCAAAACTGAAGAGGAACAACTTGATACAGAGACAAGTACAACTCAATCAGAAACTATTCAGACAACGGCTTCTCTGTTGGCCTCTCAGAAAACTTCCAGTACAGACCTTTCTGATATCCCTGCTCTCCCTGCAAATCCTATTCCTGTTATCAAGAATTCAATAAAACTGAGATTGAATCGGTAAAAACAACCTCAGGGGTCCATAAACAATATCTGCCAACTCAACCTGTTGTCTTCAAATGCTAAAAACGGGGAATGGAGGGTACAAGATTAGACATGACTGAAAATGGATTTGTTGGTGACCTCCTTTACTGGGCTAATCAGCACTTGATCGGAAGTCCAGGTTAGTATGTGAAGCCAGGAGTACTATTATTATTGTGTTAGCAACAGTTGCATTAACTATTTCAAAAAATTACTGCCTTTAAAAAACAAAACAAACAAACAAACAAAAACCAAAAAAACCCTCAAGCTATATTTGTATCCATAATTGACATCTGGATTGGGTTTATGTTTGATGCATTGTTCGGAAAATTTGCAATATAAACTGGCATAAGAATTCCTTATTCTGATGATGCACTTTTATGTATTTTTTATTAGAAAGTAGAACTAATCTTAGATTTTCAGCTTGATGGATTTTCATTTTTTCCTAAATAACTTCTTTTACCATTAGTCTTCAAATTGGATACCATTGTGCAGTGATGTACTGTTATTCTTCAGAGAAAGGATAAGAGTACACCTAGTTCAGTCACTATGATGTAGCTGTGTCTCTTAAAAATGGAATGTAAACTCTAGTGTATGCATTTGACATTGAAAAATTAATTAGGAAATACTTGGTTTTGATGGGGTCATGATTAAGAAATGATATATTGGTTTAATTTATAGAACTGTTTTATAGTGCATACAAATCAGCGATCAGCCAGCAAATATTTTTCTTTGAGCTTAAAAAGAAAGCTCTGTATTCTTTTTGCCTTTAATCTGTTTTCTTCAAAACAAACAAGAAAAGCTTTTTGCACCTCTCTCCCTTTTTCTTTTTTTCTTTTTCTTGTATGCACGCGGTAGGACTTACTTCATGTAAAACAAAATGCCAGTATTTTCTTAAGCCATGATGTGAAACCAGTGACCCTGTGACCACATGGCACAGAACACTAAATTTTGGTCCCATGGCTGAAACGTTAGGGAAAAGTAATGCCTGTGAAACGTGATATCTATCTTAAATGGCCATTTGATCTCTAAATAAGAGGGATTTTGTACACTCCACAGAACTCTTGTCTGTAGTAAAATTGATTTTCAATTTTAAACATGTGGGCAAAAATGCATTTTCTCCAAGATTTTTAAACTAATTTTTACTTTTAAATGGTTCACCAAAATCTGTCAGTGAATTTTACATATAGAAACATTTTAAAAATCATTTCTAGCAAGTACTTGACATCTAGTCAGCTGTCTACTCCTTTTTAATTTTGTTTTATTGTATCACAAGATTAGGAACTTTCAAGAAAATGATTTCTCATAATTAAGCAGCAGAACATTCATCTTTACGACGTATGAGGGATGCCAGATGTTGATAAACTTAGTTACTCTTTCTTAATCTGGACAAAGCAAACCTAACAGGTTCTTCGGATGAGCATGTTTAATGAATCCTCCATTGTGCTCCATTCTATCACATGTGCATTTTTCATGTTAAATGGCAGTTACTTAAAGTCTTCCCCTATCCTTCTAAATTAATTTTTTGAAATTGGAGTGTAGTCTTTCACCCCTTAGGCTATGCGTTAATTGAAGCTTTTTTCCACCATGACTTTATAATGTCTAGTATACAATATTTCTACTTCCCACATCTTTGCACAGTCACCTTGCCCTATCTCCGACCACTTAAGAAAAAAAGATGGTCATACTAACAGGTGAAGTGTACAAGGCGTCTGTGTGTTTCGTGTAGCTTCAGAGTTAGTTAAAATTGCCAGGCACAGATTTAGTCTTGTCATTTTGTTTACACATTGGGGAAAGAAATTCAGTTTATTAAACGTTTCATGTAAGTGCACCCAAGTTTTGCCAAGCTGGAAACTTGGACCTTTTCTGTGTAGTGATTTTTAATTCTAGTTTTCATAATCTGGAGATCAGACTGTTGCTTTCGCATGATGTACGTAGTGTCTCATGACTGGAGTTTGCTTTGTTTTATAGTATCTGTACTCCTTGTATTTTTCAAGAGCTATTTTGTGAACAGATGATATATTTCTCCACTGAAAACACAATAAAAAAAAAACAGCAAAAAAAAAAAGTAAAGTAGATGTCATCATAATGCCTACCTTGTAGGATTGTTTTGAGGATTTATTTATTTATTTATTCATTCTTTCTTTCTTTCTTTCTTTCTTTCTTTCTTTCTTTCTTTCTTTCTTTCTTTCTTTCTTTCTTTCTTTATTTATTTATTTATGGTTTAAATATAAAGCTGTTATCCCAGTGCTGGCATGTAAATAAGTGCATAGGATTAAAGAATACCTATACTTATTTTCTCAGGAAGTAGAAGCTAATTTATAGATTAGGATTCTTGGTTAGCAGCAAAAACTATCTCTAGCTAAGTAAAGGAAAAGAGGATTTACTGGAAGGACCTGGTGTAGTCCATCCATAGGACTGGAGGAAGAGATGAGCATTCTGGCCACAGGAAGGACCGGAGTGGGGACAGTGTCAGGAATCTAGGTAGTGGGATACAGCAGACAGCCTCTTGAAGGTGCAGCTATCATAAAGCTTCTCGTCCAACCAATTTCTCTCTTTTGAGGACTCAGCTCAAGACCTAGGTTCCTGGGAGAGACACTGGTCTTCTCAACTTGGGTAGCAAGGCACCTTGGTTGACAATTTGGAATTCCCATCAAGACTGGTAGATAGAAAGGCTGAGTGAGAGGATAGGGATGGTAGGATAACAGATACAGATTGGCCAGAGGGTTGTTAGCTGGTATTGGTGGACTATGTCATTAGGAAAAGATATTTTTGCTTATCTTTTGTTTCAGTGTTTTCTTGCTGGTGTTCCATCTTTAAAAGTAGAAAAACTGTTTTTAAGGCCTAAGAAGGGAAAGGGTGTAGTCTTTCAGAATTGTCCTAATTTGGGCCTGTGTTTAAATTCTTTTCAGCCTTGACATATTCAGAGAATTATTTTTAATAAAATGGACTTTCAGACAACAGTAAAATAAATAGTTTAGGTGAATTTATTGATCATAAACATGGTTAACTTTGTTTTTATTTTTTAAGGAACTTAAACAGAACCGAAGTCAGGAAATTGATGACCATCAACATGACATGTCAGTATTGCAGAACGTACATCAACAGAAATTGACACAAATGCATCGTCGGTATCGAGAGGAATTAAGCTACTATGAAGAACGAATTGAAGAACTCAAAAACCTGTTACAAGAAGGTTATTAGTTTGATTAACTTAACATGTTAGATGACATACTTAAATGACAATTCTAGCACTCTGAGACCAGGAAACTGCTATAAATTTGCACTAAGTTCTAAAGAATGAGTAAATGACTAGCTCTGCTTGTCTGCCAGAAATTTGCTATGGCACCACTATTTTCAAGATTTTGCAAAAACGGAAAGGTCCTTTTGCATTTGTGGTAAATAGTTATAATTCATAGATTTTATTTTTTGCATTGTTTGGTGGTCATATTTTACTTTCTTTCAAACTCAGGTATGTAGGTTTTTAGTAGTTGATTCAAATCCTATGTTTCCCCAACTTTTTATTTATTTAAACATGCTTAGTTTAGTATGGTAATTTAATCTTTCTTTTTAAGCTTTTCAAGTTCTGAACTCTTAAATCTTAGTTGTAAATAGCAAGCTATTTACTTCTCGATTCTTAACATTTGATATCCTTGACTTTATATTCTAGGTGGCTCAGGAGTTACAGGAACTGATCACTCTAAAATCTATGAGATGCGAAAAACTATTCAAGTTCTACAAACTGAAAAAAAATGGAATCTACAAAAAAAAAATTGAAGAACTTGAGGATAAAATAAAAGACATAAATTAAAAATTATCTTCTGCGGAAAAGACAGAGCTGTTTTAAGGAGAGAACAAGAGCAACTAAATGTGGAAAAGAGACAAATAATTGAAGAATGTGATAGCTTGAAACTGGACTGCAGTACGTTGCAATCTTATGCTATGAAGCAAAGTGATTGTGTGACAGAAAAGGAAAGAATTCTTCCACAGAGTACATCAGTGGAAGAAGTCTCACTACAAAAAGCACTGCCTGGTATAAAATGTTTGGAACTTATTTCAGACAGGTATTTCATTGCACACTAGTTGTTTTTAAACAGTTGAATAAATGAATACTTCTTGGAAATGGAGTATTCATGGAAAAAACTTTTAGTAATTTGAGAATTGCTTGGTTTGGATTCAGTGCCATATTTAATAATAGATCACAAATAGGAATTTTCTACTAAAAATGGTTAAGTATTGGCTTGGTGTTTCTCAACCTACTTTCATTATCCTTTTATTTACATGTAACTCATTGATTTAGGAGGCCATGCAGATATCTGAGAAAAGTTTATGTACATTGACATTTTTGGGAGGAGGTAAAGGTCTGTTTCTTGTAATCTATATTGAATACTTCCTGTAACTCATCAGGGCCCAAACCCTCCAGTTAAGGAATGCAGTCTTTCTTCTTCAAAAATCTGTTGGTACATTTTGAAATGATCTCCCATTTCGAGCAAAGGCTTGAGTAATAAGAGCCATAGATCTTCTGCCATTTTCCATGCTAAAGATGATATTTATAGTATTGGATGAAATACACCAGTATGCCTTCATGGCAGGAAAACATAATGGGAACTCTTCCGCTGAAAAGATGCATTTCATTTTGCACTTTGTCCTTCTCTCACACTATCAACTCTCACTTTTTGAACTCACGCATTTCTGCTCTGGAGGTTTCCAGCCCTTGTGTGCTTGTGACCCCCCACATCTGCATCCCTCAACCAGTTGTTTATTGTGAGTTCCTGATCTGTATGGCCAGTTCTGTATACATCAGATGGATTTTCAAACTAAAGTTAAGTTTAAAGTAAAGTCACCATGTCCTTCTCTGCCTCCTCTTCCTTTCCCTACCTTAGTGATTGGTAGCATTTTCCAGTCTCCCAAAACAGAAAGCTAGAAGTCATCACCTAGCAAGTCCTGTAGGTTCTGTTTCCTTAGCTTTTCTCTGATTCAGTGATATTTTGGGATTGTATCCCATAGGAGCTCTAGGGTTTCTCACAGGTTCATCAGTCCTGGGAGCTGCCATGCAGGCAAAGTGCAGTGGGAGTCTGGACTTCTTTCTCAGTTGGCTTCCATCTATGTAGCTCTGCTCTTTTTTAAAAAAAAATTATTTATCTATCATGTTGGGCAATCCATATGAGTTTATTTGCTTAAAAAACAAACCTACTGCCTTCGACTTTCTCCTTTTTTCCATTTTTGTTGCCATGGAATTACTTCAGCCAATCATAATTGCTTTCTGCCTGTGTTAACTATAGCAGATCTCTTAGTGCAGCAGGATAATATAGTGGTTGAGAACCTGACTGGGTTGGAATACAGCTGTATCGCTAACTAGCTGACGTGGGATAAGTTAGTAAACATCTCTTTGCTTTGGTTTTTTCACTGACAGGGTTGAGATAATAATAGTAACTTCCTTATAGTTGTTGTAGTAGTAATGAGGATTATAAGAGTTAGTTACTAGCTGCACATTCTCTTTAGAACAGAATCTGGCCAATAGTGTTATAAAAGCGTTAGCCATTTTTATTCCCTGGTCTCTATGATTCCTTCTTCAATTCTTTTTTTCCATTCTGCAGCCAGAATAATTTTTCAGAAATGAAAAGCAAGTCATTCCCTTGCTTTTACCTTTTTAAAAAATCTGGTTGCTGACTGGTTTGGGGATCTGAACCCCTTGACCTTGGTGTTACCATCACTGTGTGCAAACCAACTGAGCTAACCAACCAGTCCTTAACAGTTGTAGTCTCCCATGTGGGAAGATTTAGTTTTAATTCTTTAATTTATTTTTTGGGCCCCTGGCAAGTATGAGAATCCAAACCCTTGACCGTGGTGTTCTAATACCATGCTCTAACTAACTGAGCTAACTGGCCAGCCCCCATTCCCATGTTTTTAGTACTTTGTGGCTCCCTGTGAACTTCAGGATGAAGTCTAAACTTAGTTGGACATGTAATGTCCATCATGATCTGGTCCCTGTCTGCCTCTTTTGTTTCCACTCTTCCCATTCTCCTCACATTCTGAGCTTTAGCCATATTGAACTTTCTATAGCTTCTGAAACCAATAGTGTTGTCTCTTTACTCTGTTGCCTTTGCTGGTTTCTCTGTGTGGACTGTTGCCATGTTTCTTTTAGCTAACTCTTACTATTTTGATTCAGTATGGGTATTACCTCAACTGGGAGGTACCTAGCACTGCCACTTCCCTGGCTCCATTGGCTCCCCCTAGTCTGGATTAGGTGTTTGCCTTTTTTTTTTTTCTCTCATAGCACCTTGTACTCACAGTATCACACTGTATTGTAATCATATATTCACTAGTTTTCCTTCACCTCTGAATTGGAAGCTCTTTGAGAGCAAGGATTAAATTTTTACATCTTGTGGTCTAGCACCTGGCCTCATGGTAAATATTCAGTATTTCTTTGAATGAAAGTCAAATGTATTACCTCAGCTGAACTCATGGTATTGTCTTTGTGTTCCTCTTCCAGAATCTCTTCTATTTATGGATCTATCTATACTACCAGATTGAATGGCCTTTTTACCAATAGTCATGTCTAAATCACTTTAGATAATTGATACTATTGTATTGTTGTGGTATAAATATATATTTATTTCTTTTAAGGGTTTTTTTTCCCTTCAGTCTTATACCTTATGCTGTTTCCTGCCACCCAAACTAATTAACTCATTTTGAAATGTAGTTGTTAGTATTTTTATCAAGGTGATAAATTATGACTCATTCAGAATACAATCATAGTTCTTTCTTATACTTTTCCATAGAATTGGATTTTAACATGTTTTTTTGTTTGGTTTTTGTTTTTAAAAGATGACTGTTACAGGGATCTTAACCCTTGACTTGGTGTTGTCAGCACCACGCTCAGCCAGTGAACTAACCAGCCATCCCTATGTAGGGCTCCGAACCCGCGGCGTTGGTGTTATCAGCACCACACTCTCCCAAGTGAGCCACGGGCCGGCCCTTAACATGGTTTTTAACTGGCATTTATATTATGATTTCTTTGGTATAATCAAAATAGAAATACAAAACAACAAAAATGCACTTCACTTGGAACTCTTAGCACTTGTTAGTTAAGCTTATAAATACACTTTGTTTTAATTGGGTTGCATTTCTTAGTTTAATATAGGAGGTAATAAGTTATTTTAAATTATTTTAACATCAGGTTCATTTGTTGTTTTTACAGATGCTGAAAATGAAATAAGACTGAATAGTTTAAACCAGGTAAACTCATTTTAAGTTAATGAAAAAAAAAATGAAAAAGTTATCTTGCATTTTCTATTTCATTAGTGGATGAAATTAGCTTTTCCTCCAATTCTGTGACTTTCATTTTTAGTTTAGCCTCTCTATCTTCAGCAGCCAAAGCCTCACGGGTATAAGAATCTTCTGATTCTAAAAGATGATTACGCAGTCTCTCTAGCTCCTGGTTTAACTGTAATTCTTTGTTATGTAAATGTTGAACCTCGGTAGAGGACATTTCTTTATTTTTCTTCTACAAAATGGTCCCCCCCCCCCCCCCCCCCGCTACAAGCCACTATGTTATCAAATCTTCTTCCCATTGCGGAAATGTATTAATTGTATACTAATTGCTCCTACTGCAAGATATATTTATTCTAGGAAAAATTCTCCTGAAATCATCTTGAATATTCATCGAGAAGCTTTACTTTGTACGATCTCATTCCCTGGAAAATGGAACTATACAAAAGTACTGGGTTCTTTGTGACAGACCACTTTTTCGGTGTATCTCATTTTTCTTCATATTTTATGGGTAAAAATTTTTTCTTATATCCAAGATATGCCATGGTTTTCATTTTTTGAAACCTAAAATATAAAGCACCCTGGGAGATAAAAGTCCTATTATAGCATATCAGAGAAAGACTAAGAAAAGTCACCCAGGAAATAAATTCATTTTAATGGAAAACTTTCCAGTTTTCTTACTTAATAGTTATTATACTTATTATTTGATTCACTGTTTCTTTAAAGTGAAAGTATACCTCATTCTGTAGGGTACTGTTTTCCATTTGTTTCTCATTCAGGGACAATGTGACTTGGTCTCTCTCCTGTTGAAATGTAACTGTCTTCTCCTGCCTTAACTTAACTGCATTTAAAACCTGATTTAACTCCCCACTCTTGCCCTTTAGAAAGAAATCTTTAGCTTTAAAGAAAAATACACTTTAAAAAAGACATTTTCTTCATTAAATAATTAATTTTAAAATGTAGTTAACTATGTCAAGGTCATCAAAAACAAGGAAAGTCTGAGAAACTGTCACAGTCTATAGAAGCCTAAGGAGACATGACCTCTAAATATAATGTGGTATCCTGGATGGCATCCTGGAACAGGAAAAGGACAATTGGGAAAAATTAAGGAATTTGAATAAAGTCTAAATGTTAGTAGTAACACTTCAATATTGGTTCATTAGCTGTGACAAATGGATTATAGTAAAGTAAGATGTCAACAATAAATAAAACCGGGTGTGAGGTATAGAACTCTCTCCACTATATTTGCAACTTTTCTATAAATCTATTATAAAAGAAAAAGTTCACTAGAACTGTTTCAAAAGGAACTCAAAAGACAAAAATCTCTTCAAATTTGCCCATACAACAAAGTGTTCATGAGCCTCCAAATCACCCATAAAATGTATGTGTGTGGGGTGTGTGTGTGTGTGCACGCACACATGTGCGTATGCACACAGGGATATCCATTCATCAGGCACCCACAACTGTTGTTCAAGAAAATAAGTGTCAGCAGCAAGAAAAAGACAAAAAGGAAATCATTTCATATGTACAGTCTATTTGAAAAGAATATTTTGCCAACAACTTAATGAAAGCAACTTTGGAATGATATCTTGCCAAAGAATAATGAAAATTTATTCTATATATGTACAATATATTAACGACAGCAGAAAAAAGATAACCCTTCATTGCAAAAGTAGAGTCATGAATTTCAAATGATACCTGGAATTCTAACAAACACAGGAAAGTGTCAGGCTGTTTACAGCCAAGTCTTTTCTCTGTTTTAAATATGCATATCAAATGAATCTACTTATAGTTGAGTATTATTTTAAGTTGTTATGTAAACTTTTCATTTCTTAAGAATATATAATGTTTCCCACCGGATAAATCATTGAAACCAAAACATAAAACCATCTGTTCCTTTTACCTCAACATCCCCTCCTAAATAGGACGGCCAATATTTTCCAAAGAGTTTTTCAGTTAGTTTTCTTTTTCATATTACAGAGAAAGAGCAAATGCTTGAAATTAAATAGACTTGAAGATGTCCTGCTGAGAACATCCCCTTCTCCCCCTCAAAATATGTAGTTTATTATACTCAAAATGTACTATTAAAAGTACTCAAATTATATGAGTGTACTTGAAAAATTTTGTGACAAAACAGAATTAAAGGAAAATATTAATCTTTCCATGGACTTTTGGAACACCCCTTGCATAGAATATTGGAATAAATTAATTAGTTTATAGGAATTGCCCTCAAGTAATATAATACTTTAGTAATACTTGACTTAGGGAAGCTTCCTAAAAGGTAGGAGAGCCCGAATAAAATCTGCACACTTTAGATGTGTAAATGTCAATGAAATAGAACTAAATTGTACACGATGCAAAACTGCAAAAGAAAAAAAAATTTACAACAGAAGACTTGTTCTACATTCCTACTGTTGTAATCTTACAACCATAAGACACTGTACCTAATTTTGCTTAGTGAGTAATAGGAAGCTGTACCCTCTAAGAGTCTTTTTCACACCAATTATAGACCAGTACCACTAAGGCTAAAAAGTTATCTCTGAAGGATGAGAACACCTCGACATTGACCATGAGTGTACCTATTTAATCAGATATATGGCCAAGAAGAAGAAATGAAGTAAGTTTTCATAACTTTAATCCAAGACTCTAAGACAGAACTTAATTGACCGAAGAAGTTTATCTTGTGCCTGGCAACCTGTAAATGCTCAAGAAACACTTGCTGAATATTCCACTGTTCTGCCTATCAACTCTTTTCCAAATTTCTACTACTAAAAGTATAGAAATCAGAGTAGAAAGGCACTACCAAACAAGCTCTACACAGCACCTATCACAGTATGATGTAACAGGAGATCTTCAATAATTCTTATTAAAATGAAATGCATGTAAACATTTAATTATATGAAAAGCTATGGACACTTTCCATATAACTGTTATGACGCTCCATATGATGGTTAAATAAACAAACCAATAAGGTCAAAACATACCCAAAGTCACATGTGTGACAGAGCTGGGATTACAGTATTTACTGAGTTTAAGTCTATGTGAAAACTACTACTCTTGGCTAACACCTTTCAAATTCCAGGTTATGACTAATTGATTCATGAAAATCAATTCAATGGTTTATCCAGCACTGTTTTTTGGGGATTTTTAAAATAGAGTATCACGTGTAGTAACGGTAATTTCTGGTTCTTGAAACTTTTCAGTTTTACACACACATGAGCATGTGCTGCTATGCCACAATGTAAAGCGTATTTCTTACTGTAGATAATGTTCAAAGACGTAGTATTTCACAGGGCTTTCCTTTACATATAAGAATCCCTAAGATGTTAACCACTACTAGCAGCTACTGAAATAAGCCTAAAATGTGTTTAAGTGACTTTAAAATTTCTCTTGTAACAAATTTCTATTTCCTAAGGGGATTAATTGCTACTATACTCTTTTTCCTACTTAGCAGGCTGTAAAAAATTAACCTACTACTAAAAATACTTGGAAATATGTAATAATTTGAGGGAGAAACTTCCAGATGCCTCAAATCAAACTATAGTCACGTACCCCATAGAAACATTTTGGTCAATGACTGATCACGTATCCGACAGTTGTCAAAGCAATAGGCTGTACCGTACAGCCTAGGTGTGTAGTAGGCTATACCAGCTAGGTCTGTGTAACTACACTCTCTGACCTTCGCACAACAACGAAATTGCCTAATGATGCTTCTCAGAATGCATCCCCACCGTTTAGCCACACATGACTGTATCTTGAATATTTCTAAATGAACAAATTCGTTGTCCTCTTCAAAGATGATATCAATAAAGTAACTGAAACAAAGAAGTCTCCTCCACCCCCAACTTCCCTCTACAATACTCCAACCAGAACATACCCGTTCGTTTTCTTCCAGTATTTGCTCAAGAGCAAGAGCCTTCTGCTTCATCGATCGACACTCAAGCTCTTTCTCTCGCAGCATCATAGAAATCTTCATATTAGTCTCCTGTAATGCTTGATATTCTGCTTCCTTTACCCTGGATGTTTCTACTAATTTTTCATTTTCCTCTTTTAGGTTACAAATGTCCATTTCTAAAATTAATATTCTCTCCTTCAGGTTTGTAACTGCCTTCCTCAAAAGTTCATTTTCATTCACTTTGTTAGTGAAACTTTCACTTGAAGACAGTAATTGATCACTTTTGGCTTTGGTTAAGAGGTCTTTTTCTTTAAGTAACTTCTGTAAAACATCTTATTTCTCCTTTAGCTGCTTAATTTCCGAATCAGTTTGTTCATGTTCTTTTCCTCCTAGCTCTGAGGTTTCAGCAATCGAATCAGAGAATCTGTGACTATTTTCCTGGAGAGTTCTAATTGTTGCATCTTTTTCAGAAGAGAGCTGGGATGAAATAATATCAAGTTTTCCTAAAAGAAGATCTTTAGTATTGCGAAGCTGCCCCATGCTATGCTGAACTTTTGCTAATTCCTGCCCCAAACTTTTGAGTTTGGTTTCATTCTGCTCGTAACTTTGGATCAGGCCAGTATAGTCCGCTTGTAATTTAGAATTATTATCACTGTCAACCAAAACTTCTGCCTGAAGCTGAAGAAGTGCTTTCTGACATTGAGCTGACTCGTGTTGCATATTTTGTACGGTGGTCATCACCTGCTGTTTCCACTCTTCCATTTTCTTTACTTGCTGGTTTAATTTATCTCGTTCCTGTAAAAGCTCCTCGAACTGATTACTGTTAACAACTCCAGCCTCATTACCAGTGCTGGATGTTTGTAAAACTTCTAATAAAGACTTACATTTCTGACTTAATGCATCTATTTCAATGTCTTTTTCTCAAATGATACGTGATAAATTCTGAACAGTTTCTCTAAACATATCTTGGCTGCTACGCTCAAATCTAGTGGACAATTTGTTGTTTTCCTCTTGCAGCTTAATGAGGGCTGCTTCTTTGGCTGCAACTATATCCATCATTTTATTATAATCTGCTTTTAGATGCCTATTTTCCCTAGTCTTCTCATCCAAAACAGCTAATACTTGCTGTCTTTCCCTAGCGTAGACCTGCAATTGCTGTTGAAGGTACATAATATCCTGGGTGTAGGAAGCTGAAGAAATTCTAGTGTGAAGAGCTTCCATCTCCAAATCTTTCTGTTGGATAATCTGAGTTAGTTTACCAACCTCATTTTTGGACAACTGATCGATCTGTTTAGTTAGAGATATATTCTTTTCATTTAGAAGTTTAATCTCTAGTTCTCATTCTTTTATTTCTTTCACTAACCTTTCAGTTTCAGCTTTAGATGAATCATGCTTTTCACTTCCATTTTCTATATTAAGGCTCTGAACTCTTGTTTCTTGTAAAATATCAGGATTCTCTGTTTGAATGTCCTGTCTTTCTTCATGCAACTGGGTTTTGATTTGTTCAACTGCTTTTTGCAAATTCTTAATTTCCTCATCTTTCTCTAAAAAGGGCTGGGTGTGTGTGACATTCATTTGCTCATGCTGGTATCTAAACTCATCCATTTCCTTCTTCTGCTCCTGTAAAGATTGAACTAGTTGCATCTTACTCTGGTTTTGATCTTCGGTTATCTTCTGTTGATGTTTAATTTCCTCTTCAAGATGATCCTTGATTATATTCACTTGAGATACCTCCAATTCTAGTTCTGTGATACTATCAAGTGGTTTGGGCTCAGCCACAGGTGCAGCTTGACTCTGCTTTTCCCTGAGTTGTTCCAGTTCTTCATGCAGATGACTGCTGTCTTCTTTCATGGCTCCAAGACTTCTGTCCTTTTCCTCTATGGTCTGCCTTAAAATTTCATTTGGCATTAAGGCCTGAGAATATTTATCTAATTCCTCCTGCAGCTCTGAACACTTTTCTTTAAGTTTTTCAATAAAAAGTTCTTTTTCCTTTATAACTTCTGTCAATTTCTTCTGCTCTTCTTCACTAGATGACAAAATTTCCTTGGGTTTTTGTGATCAGTATCTATTTGTTCAATATTCTTTTTGAGTTCTACTATTTCAAAGTCTTTCTCTTGACTCAGTTTAATTAAATGCTCATGTTCCAGCTGTAAGGCAGAGGTGCTCGAGTTATGTGCATTTGATAGTTCTTCAATGTTTTGCTCATACTTGCTTGCTTCTTCCAACAGCCTCTTTTTAGCCTGACACAATGCTGCTTCTATCCGTCCTTTTTTCCACTGTTAGAGTCTCCACAATAGTGTTTTTTTCCAGAGAAATCTGACTGTTCCCAGCTACAGATTCTTCCAACTGATGCCTTACATCTTCACGTGTGAAAACCAACTTTTCATTTTCCATTTTCAGATCAAAAGCAACTTTCTTTAAATTTTCATTGAGGTGTTCTGTTTTGGAAAGATTTTGCTTTAAGTTTCTAACTTCAGCGTCCCTTTCTTTAAGTAAGTTATCCTTAAAAGTACTGCTAGAGTCTTGATTAAGAGACTGAGTTAACTCATTCCTGACTCCAGAAAGCTCTTCCTCATTTTGTCTAATATGTTCCTTAAGTTCAAGGTTCTCCTTCTGGTTGTTTGAGTTATTTTTTTTGTGATTTATTTAGCTGATCTACTAAATCTTCTGCTTTATCCTCAAGCTCCTCCTTGATTAAATGCCAATCATTCAGGACCAGTTCACTTTGAATTAACTGTTCTTTCTGCATGTCTAACTCTTTAGTAAGGTTCATTTTATCATCCTCAAGTTGGTGAACTATCTTTTTTTCATCATCTAGACCTTGTTTCAATTTACTGATAATGCTATCTCCTTCATTTTGTTGTTTTGATAGCTGATCTTTTATCAAAATAATGTGCTGAAAGAAAAATTAATTTGCATGGTAACTTTACAAAATTTTCTTATTTTAGTACATAAAAAAATTTCAGAACATCTCATACATAATAGAAGTATCCTCAGATATTTCAAATCTTTCTTAAAAACAACCTTTTTCCTATCCCAACATCCCCTACAAAGGTATTTACTAATATCTTACAGCCAGTCCATTTTACTGAAAAAGGGAAAAATATATGTTATTTATTTTCAACTCTAAACAATAGAGCAGGAGTCAACAAACTACATCTTAGAGGCCAAATCAGGCCTGCACCTTTTCCTGTAAATAAAATCATATTGAAACACGGCCATGCTCTTTCATGACAGCAGAGTTGAGCAGTTGCAAATGAGACTACATGGTCTGTAAAGCCAAAAGTACTTTAGTATTTGGCAATTCCTATGAGTAGAGCATCAGTGAACTAAAATAGTAATTAAATCACAAAATTAAATTATGCCCATCATTTTTACATGTTAACCCAGTGTTCAGTCTGCTGAGTAAAATGTGCTAAGTCGCTGTCTTTAATATAACATTACCTTTGTAGCTTCTTGGTTCTGTTTGTCAAATTCTCCTAACTTGGATAGCAGAATTTCCTTTTCATTAATACTCTGATTGAGTTCACGTTCCTTTGCCTCCAAACGAAGTCTTAAGTCATGTAATTCTGAATCCAAACTCATATCTCTTGCAGCTGTACTTTTCATTACTTCATTGTCATTGTTCCGTTTTAAAAGTGATATCTGAAGTTTTTCCTTAAAGTGAGCACAGACAAGGTTCCCCTCTCTCAAACCTGACATAAAGATGTATCTATGTATAGATTTTATAGTCCATTATTAGCTATTTAATGCTTTTCTCCAAAATCCCAGACGTGGTACAGTTCTCTATGCTTCAACATTATTTCAACCTCTGATTACAAGTTTTGTTGATAAACTATAAATTGCTATAAAGCCTTCTCTCATTGACAGAGATTTTTTTTTGACTGGTAAGGGGATCACAACCCTCAGCACAGTGTGGTCCACACCACGCTCAGCCAGTGAGTGCACCGGACATCCCTAGATAGGATCCGCGGTCTCAGCACTACCAGCACCGCACTCTCCTGAGTGAGCAACGGGGCCAGCCCATTGAAAGAGATTTTTAAAAAATCAAACTTCTACGGTATCTAGAGTCTCAAATTCCTTCAAATCAAAAGCCTTATACCTTATAAAAGAAACCAATAAAAGCTGTCTCAGAGCAAAGCATCACAGTTCTCATTTCGTTCTGATTCAAAAGTTTATTCTGAATACAACTGGAAGATGAAAACAGCATTCTCTTACATCTTTCTACTGTCTGTTATCTGCTCAATTAGGAGAACCATACATTTTTTTTTCAGGTAGATCTCAAGAGGACATACAGCTTTGCAGGTACTTTTGGCATGAAGACTGTATGGTATTGGCAAAAGAGAGACAAAGAGATCAATGGAACAGAGTACAGAACTTAGAAACAGACCCACACAAATACAGTCATGTGTTGTTTAAAAATGCATCATAAAGCAATTCCATTGTTGTGCAAACATCATAGAGTATGCTTACAAAAACCTAGATGGTATAGCCTAGGCTATATAGTATAGCCATTATGTATGTGGTTTGTCATTGAATGAAACATTGTTATGTGGTGCATGACTGTATAGCAAACTGATTTGATCAAGTAGGCATCTTTATTTACGATTCAATAGAAAAAGGATAGTCTTTCGAACAAATGGTGCTGGAACAATTGAACATTCATATGCAAAAAATAATGTAGACACAGACCTTATGCCTTTCACAAAAATTAATTCAAAATAGATCACATACCTAAATGTAGAATGTAAAAGTATAAAATTTGAGACAATAACACATGAGATAATCTAGATGGCCTTGAGTTTGGCAATGACTTTTTAGATATAACACCAAAAGCATAATCCATGAAAAAAAAATTAATAGATTGGACTTGATTAAAATTAAAAGATTCTGCTCTGTGAAGAACACTGTTAGATAAAAACAGACTAGGAGGAAATATTTATAACACATGTCTGGTAAAGAACTAATAACCAAATTATACAAAGAACTCTTAAAACTTAACAATAAGAAAATAAACAACCCTGTTAAAATATGGGCAAAGATCTTAACATGCACCTCATCAAAGAAGATATAGGTGGCAAATAAGCATATGACATGACATTATATGTCAATATCCTACGTCATTAGAGATTTACAAATTGAAACAATGAGATATCACAATATACCTACCTAGAATGCCTAAATTCCCAAACACTAGCAACACCAAATGCTGGCAAGGATGTGGAGCAACAGGAACTCTCATTTATTGCTGATGGGAGTGCAAAAAGGTACAGCCACTTTGGAAGACAGTTGGCAGTTTTTTACAAAGCTAAACATAGCCTCACCATATGATCCAGCTGTTGTGCTCCTAGATATTTACCAAAATGAACTGAAAACTTAGCTCCACAAAATAATCTGCACATGAATATTTATAGCAGCTTTATGTATCATTATGCCAAAATGTGGAAGCAATAAAGATATCTCAATAGGTGGATGGATAAATAAACTGGTACATACAGACCATGGAATATCATTCAGCACTAAAAAGAAATGAGCTATCAAGCCATGAAAAGACATGGAGGAACCTTATGTGCATATTGAGCAGTGAAAGAAATCTCTCTGAAAAGGCTACATTCTATATGATTCCAATTATATGACAACCTGAAAAAGACAAAACTGTTGAAAAAGTAGGAAGATCAGTGGTTGCCAGGGATTCAGGGAGAAGGAGAAAGGGATAAATAGATAAAGCACAGGGCACTTCCAGGGTGGTGAAGCTATTCTGTATGTTATTATAATGGTGCATACATGAAATTACACATTTTCCAAAACTCATAAAACTATACAACACAAAGAGTAATTCCTAGTAAACTATGGACTTTAGTAATGTAAAAATGTAGCACTGTTGATTTATCAATTGTAACAAAGGTATCACACTAATGCAAGATATTAATAATGGGGAGATTAGGGCCGCCGGGTGGGGGTGGGGGTGCGGTGACTGTGTACCTCGTGTGCTATTTTTCTATAAACCTAAAACTGCCCTAAAAAGTAAAGGCTATTTAAATATTTTTAAGATGCTTAAGGTTCTGATATCTAACCATGTAAATTAAAGATGGGAGAAATAAGTTTTCAGCCTTTATTATCATGTGCTGGATTTTAGAAGTAATACTTAACAATTAAAAAAGGAAAAAATTTTTAAAGAAAAGAAAGTAAAAAAATAGAAGTAACACTTAAGTTTTTGATTGTCTGTTTTTATAATATCACACACGAGTTATTTATGGAAGTTTAGTGACCTCACATCCATGTAATTCCTTCTGGCTTTTGACTCTCTGGATGGAGTAGTGTTTATGTTTCCACGGCTTTTGCACCTTCATCGTAAACTATAAGGTGGGTCCTTAGTATGTGAAATCTAAACACCTTTGGCTCCATGAGAGTTGAAAAATATGTTGCACGTGTAATTTCATGTTGTCTGACAGTTTGTTAAAGATAGCAAAATAGTTTGTGTTTTGCTTAAGTAGCAGGTAATCACAGCACATTATTTTTTGTGTGTTCATTTATCCTTAAAAATAATTGATTTTATATCCTTTTATTCATATATTAAAAGTTATTTACCTGAAGAAGCTGACATTTTATATAATGACTTTAGGATTTCTTAAGCTTTAATAACGTTTGATTTAAAAACCTTTGAAACTAAGATATATTATTTGCTGACTTATAGGAGAACTCATTTTCCCCAATACAAATAGAATTAAAACTCCTCTGAAGAAAAGATTTCAGTAGCAGGAATGACATTGCTGTAAAAACTAGCAGCAGAAAAAGCATTTGAGATGATTGTCAATTGTTTTTCTTATTAATTTTGTGGGCATTCTTTATATATACCTATATATATATATATTTGGAGTGCACACCCTTTGTTGATTATATGTTTTGCACATACGTTCTTCCACTCTGTGGCAGTCCTCTTCACTCACTTAATGAGATTTATTTTTAATGAGAAGGTCTTAATTTTAATATAGCCCAGCTTATCAATTTTATCTCTTTATTTTGTGCTTTTGTATCTGGTTTAACAGATATTTGCCTAACCGAGGTAATCAAGATATTCTTATGCTTTTTTAAAGAAGCTCTACTGTTAACATTTACGTTAGATTTGAAATTCATCGTTTTTGTGTGTAATATGTGTTTTTAATTAAGATTCATTTCCTCCCATAGGAGAAGCTAATTGATCCAACACCATTTATTGAAAAGACAGCTCTCTTGGGCTGGCTTATTAGCTCAGTTGGTCAGAGCCCGGTGCTGATAGAAGCAGGGTCCGGGGTTTGATTCGTCTACCAACCAGCCTAAAAAAAGTGTAATCTTTGTGCAATTTTTGCCATAAATTAGTGGCCAAGTACGGGTCTGTTTCTAGTCTTTGTATTTTCCCTTCATATATTTGTCTATCCTACATCACCACCACTCTCTAAATTGTTGTGTCTTTGTAATAATTCTTGGCATCAGGTACAGCAAACCTTTCCTATTTGTTTTTTTTTTTTCAAAGAGTCTATTAACAAGTTTTAGCCCTTTGCGTGTTCATACATGCTTTAGGTTTTTTGGAGGGGGGTTGTTTGTTTGTTTTGTCAAGTATCAGTGCTCAATTGTGAAATTTTGATTGGTTTTTTAAAATCACAGATTAAGAAGATTTGACAGTTTTAGAGTAATGAGTTTTGCAGTCCAGTCAGACATAAATATGAACTGTCCATCCATTTATGTAGCTTTTCTTTAATTCTCCAACAATATTTTGTATTTTTATTGAGATTTTACAAATTTTAAAGGATGTGTTTCTAGATAACCAATTGCTTGATGTTATTATAAAGTAAACCTTTTAAGACGTTAACATTCTAATTGGTTGATGATGGCATATAGAAATATAACTGATCTTTGTATGTTGACCTTTGATGCTGCAAATTTATTAAAGTCGCTTATTTCTAATAATATTCCTGTGGATTTCTTTAAATTTCCTTTTTACACAATAACATCTTCATTTTTATTTATTTTTTTCATTTCTTTCTTTTAATTAAAATTTTTCATATAATATTAAATAGGAGTGAGATACTGAGCATCCTATTCTTGTTTTAATCTCAAACAGAAATCTACCACGATTTCACCATTAAACAGGCTATTCGATACAACATACAATGAGGTTTTTTTGTAGATACACTTTATCAAACTAAGCAAATTCCCTTCTATTCCTAGTTTGTGAATAATTTTATCATAAAAGATAATGAATTTATTAAACGTATTTTCTGTATCTATTGATAGTCATTGTTTTTCTCCTTTGATTTGTTAGTATGGTGAATTACATTGATTATTCTAATGTTAAATCAATCCTACTGTCATCCAATACCTCTAATTTTGTCAGGTATGTTATTTTCATATATGGCTTTGTTTGGTTTGCCAATTTTTTGTTTAAAATTTTTATATCTGTGTTAATGAATGAGATTGACCTATAATAATTCTTTCTTTTAATGTCCTTTTAAGGTCTGTCTTTTAATGGCTGCTTTTATTATAAAATTCACACTGGCTTCATGAAGGGATTTATTTCCATCGCACATGCTTAATAGATGGGAAAAACATCTAAACATGAGAATTTCCTAGTTATTATCACTCTGGATTACTAACTCTCCCAGGTTTTGGCCAAGTCATATAATCTTTATTATCTCTCCAATGTCATCCAATAGATGTTTTCATGCAATTTTCAACCTTCAGGTTTCCTTGGTGGTACGGTTGATTTGAATATCCTACTATGTAACTCCCAGAAGATTCTTTATTGCTTTTCATCACAAAAACACTGAGTTCTTCCATGTAATATGTCACCTCTAGTTCTTATTTTAGAAGAAAACGTGAACCTTTTTTGTCTTCCAAGTCGGTCTCTAATAATTACTCCAGGATGTAATGATTTATCTGGAGCCCTCATCTTTCTTAAGCTGATGCTGAAATGCCTGTGGCCAGTAAATAATTAAACATGTTCTGGGTGCCTATTCTGTGCAAGGTTCTGACAATACCAAAATGAATATGACATTGTTCCAAATTTCAAGGAGCTCACTCCTAATAAAGATGTTAAAGCATTATATTAGTATAGAGAGGTGGAAAGATGTAAGTAATCAAGAAGTATCAAAAAGAGACAAAGATGAGTAGAACCAATTTAAGACTTGGGCATCTATGAAAAGATTCTAGTAAAAGATGATCCTGAATGATTGACAGCGAATGACAAGGTATTTGACAAAAGGGGTCACAGAGGGATCAAAGCAGAGTAAGCACCATACTGCCACCTTGTATTCGTAAGCCCAGGAAAAATGGTACATTTTGGTTGAGTCAAAGAGTTTGGGTGCAGATGGGAATGGGGAAAATGGAATTGATTAAGCTGGTTACTACAAAGTCACCCTTTCTGGGTCTCTAATATTATCAGTAAAATATTTAGGTGAGAAGAAGAAAAATCCCCCTGTAAAAAGAAGAGTGTGTCCCATCTTCTGGGCCATGTTGACCTCCCATTGAGGATGGGTCATGCTACAAGACAGAGGCAGGAACTCATTTGTCCTTTTTGAGACTCACATTTCTGCCTTATTATCTGAGAGACCATGAGAGACAGTGAGGCCGCAACAATGGGAAGAGCACATATGAAAACAAGGAGCTGTGCTTGCTTTTTACGTTTTCACCCTAGAAGTGGCTTCTCAGATGCTGTTCTGCCTGGTAAAAAAGGGGTGCTTTCTGATTCTGAAGAGGCTGAGTCTCCATGTTATTTCTTGTGGCTACCAACCTCTATGGCCCCACCCTCCTCTCTTTTAAGAGTGTTTATCTGCAAAGTGCTGAGCGATTTTGACTTGAGTAGACTCTAATATTTAAACAAGAAAACTTTGCCTCAAAATACACCAGAGTCAATCAGTCTCTGTACAATATGAGACTGGAAGGGAAAAGGTGGACTTGAAAGGATTACACCTGTCATCTTCCATTTCAAATCCCTCTGACACTTATCCACAGTCCTTTCACAACTACAGATTGGAAAATGTTGCAATTTGAGGCCCAGTCTTGCTTATAGATTTTACATACAGTCATTTTACCAGACTTGGACAATATCCTTCTTGACTGCTGGTGTTAACTGCAGTGAAGAGATGAAAGACACTGACAAAAGCCTTGGTTTCAAATTAACCCCACTATTTAAGGATAGAAGATTTCATTTATAGACCATTTATAAACATTTAGTTATCATTGAGGAAGTTCCACATGGAGGACTGATATTGATCCTAGCATCAGGAACCCAGCTCCAGGTCATGCTAGAAAAGGCCATTCAACTGGATGGTGAGGTTAGAGAAAAACGGAAGACAATTTTTACAAATCTTGAATGAAAATTTCCAAATTCCCCATTCCTACCAAGTCTGAAAAAGAAGCAAAATCTTTATTCAACATAAGATTTTTTTCTCTCCTGTTATCAGTGATAGTTCTGAATTCATGACACCTGATTCAAGCCAGGCAGCTACAAAAAGTATGTGCAAGGAAGATCACAATGGGAATGGAAATGAATGGAGTAGTGGAGAAAGTAGAAAGAAATGAACATTACATGCTCTTTCTCCTGCTTGTCATTCTGGGATATAATATGTATAGCAAGTGCCATACTCATGGTGCCCTGTATATCAGGATTACCAAGAGACATTGGGAACTCTTCCCCTTTACTTCTGGGATGAGCTGAAATTGAACCCCAGATATATGAGGGAAGACTAAAATTCCATGCATAACTTTTTAAAACCTATTCTGCTACATCTGGGTGTAAATTGAATTCTATGGAGATAGCATATACACCCAGGCAATGAACAGTTTTCAACCGTCTGTTTATTCCCTAAGACTTTTCCAGTGTAGAACTCACACTACTACCTGACCCACCTTGACTCTCTCATGGAAGCTGCTTTTGCAACCTTGCCCCCACCCTAAGCAGCACATAAACATTCTAAAGGACCTGCCCACAGAAGGACCCTCACAAGCATATCCAATAAAGGCTTAACTGCTAGTTAACCACACGCCCCCAACCCCCACCCCAATCCACTTGACACAAGACTGCAGTTTGCCATCTCTCTCTCCCTCCACATGCCCAGCGGTCAGGCACAGGTGCAGGTGGTTTTGCTAACTTTGAACTCAGTGTTAGGCATCCTTGCCTTTCCAGCCAGAGATGGAAATAGAGAGAGAGAGAGAGAGAGAGAGAGAGAGAGAGAGCGAGAGGGAGGGAGAGAGAGGAGGGAGAGAGAGAGAGAGAGAGAGAGAGAGAGAGAGAGAGAGAGAGAGAGAGAGAGAGAGAGAGAGAGAGAGAGAGAGAGGCAGGCAAAGGGATGGGGAGAGACAGAGATGAAACGTTCACATAGCAGAGGGTAGAAGGAGAGGGTGCGTTTTCTCTGAGGATGTCAGGGTTGTCCCTGGCCCCTGTCATGACCTGTATTCTCTTCAGCCCCCTCAGGGGCTCAACCTACAGGGGCTTCAGCCTGGGCCCTGTTCTCTGTCCACCTGGTCGGGAGGGCTCTGTGACACTTGGGCACGGCGGGGTTGTCAGAGTTCGGGCGGGTGGGAGAGGCCTGTGCGCTGTCTGCAAATAAAAGGGGGAGAGCGGGGGCTGTCGGGGGTCCGCTGGGCCCTAAGAAAGCAGCAAGGCGGGCTGTTTAACCCGGTTAAAGGGTAGGTGTCTCCATATATCCCAGGCGTGGGGAGGAATGAGCAGGCGTGGTTCCCGCCATCTGCACACGCGGAGTTCCCTAGGTGGTCCAGAAGGGCTTTGGTGGCTTTTGCCCAGGAGAGTGTGGATGCTGCTTGGCGGCTGCAGGGCCTTTGGCCAGGCGAGCAGTGACGTCTGGGCAAAAGCGTCAGGCACCTCCTTCGAGCCGGAATCGAACCAGCGACCTAAGGATGTCCACAGACGTCTGTGTAGTCTACAGTCCTCCGCTCTACCAGCTGAGCTATCGAAGGGTGCATGCCGTCCACGCCGCGTGCTTTGCTTTTCTGGATAGGAGCGAGGCCAAGACACGCAGCCGCCAGAGGCTGAATATGCCCGGGCTGCTTGGAGGCCGCCTTCCAAGAGAGCCCCTCAGGCATGCACGCGGCGCCACAGCGCCCCTTCGGGAGCAGCAGATCCTCAGGAGGTCGTTGCGCCGGGGGTGGTTTCTAGTGCCCTGACATCCTTGGGGCGGTGACTGCCAGGGTCCCCGTGGCGGAACTCTCTCCTTTTGCCCTGTTCCCCTCCGCCATCCTTTCCGCAGATGAGGATGACTCACAGCGCTCGGGGGCCAGACAGCAGGTGACAGAGTGAGGGGAAGAAGGTTGGCCAGAAGGATGGCTCTGTCCAGTATGAAGAACGTTTCCTGGTAGCAAGTGGGGAGCACCTTCTTGGATCACTGGTAGTTGGCCCAGGTCCCCTCACTGTGGCAGGCCCCAAAACGGGCAGTTCTCCCAATATCCTCTATCTTGTTCTTCATAATTAGGCCTTTTTTGTTTCACTTACTTGGTGTGTATAATCTCCCCAAATGTGTAACCAGAACTTCTGTCTTGAATGTCAAGGTTCACTTTGAGTCTTTCTTTATTTTCATTGTCAACGTTTTTTGCCTGGATTTGAGAATTCCAGGTTCTTAATTACCTGGCAACTGAACATGCTGGGATTTTTTGCTGTTGTTGTTTTTGTTATTGGTGGTGCTTTTCTGTTCAGTCTTGCTCTGCGTGGAGTGCCACGTTTCCTTTTTTTGTGTGTGATATTGCATTTGAGACTGATTGTGGGAGGCCAGGAGTACAGTTTTCTGGGTTGAAGTCCTTCTCTTAGCCCAAGTTTTTTACACTCTGTTGACATCTATGCCTAGGTTTTCCATGTATTTTTAGATGTTTAGAGTTTGACATCTCTACTCTGACATCCATGTGCTTTCTGTGTTTAATCATGTTTCATCTGTCTCTCTCTTTATCTCCCTACACGTGTATATCTCATTTCTGAAGTCCTTCAAATATTTTTAGCCCCATTTTAAAGCTATTCTCTTGGGGTGGTGTGCTAAGGGGTCAAAAACATACTAGTACATTTATAAAAAAAAGATATCCACGATTATACAGGGAGAAGTATCAAAAGTGCTGCCATTACATAAGGAATTTAAAGGACCCTTCACAGGTCACTAAACTAAAGACCTAGTAGATTCATTTTCACCTATTTTACATCATCTTTCTAATATTAATGTTGACATTTTTCTCATTTGATTGTTATGATATGATGGCCAAATGTCATCAGTTATATCAGATAACTCAAGGGCAGGGATATGAAATATGATGTGAAGAAACAGAACTTGTATCTTCAGGATATCTAAGGAAACAGAATAGACCTTTTATTGATTGAATATCTGGTTTCTAGACTCTTCATAGTTAACACATAGTTTGCTAAGCAAAAAGGAGCATCAGATAACTATGATATACTTTTTGAAATCACAATTAAATGGACATAATTGGAATATTATTTAACTGTGTGGGAGCAATTAGCCTTAAGGGACCACTCTTTTTTTTTTATGTGGTGCATATATTGCATATTTTGGATTTGGCTTGAATTACATGACTGAGTGCATTGTCAAAATTTATAGGACTGTTTTTCTAAAAGTTCATGTAAATTATATCTTAGTAAACCCCAGTAAAATAAACACAATAATACCTTAATGTAAAAAATAAGCATTTGACAAAATCCGAAACCTACTTATGATGAAAAATCTTAGCAAACTGGGGGCCTTCCTCAACTTGAAATAGAACATTAAAAAAAAAACCAACACACAGCCAACATCATACTTAATGATGAGAAATAATATGCTTTACTGCCTTATCAGAAACAAGGGAAGGATTTCCTCTCTCTCCACATCTATTCAACATTATATTGAAAATTTTAGTTAGTGCAGACAGAAAAAGGAAATACAAAGTATATAAATTGAGAAGGAAAGAAAATTGTCTTTGTTTACAGATGATAAGATTATGTAGAAGGTCCAAAAATATAAAAAAAAAAAAACACTTCTGGAACTAAGTGATTATTACAGGGTTGCATGATATAAGGTTTATATGGGGAATAGTAAATCCCTTTCCTATATACCAGCAGTGAAAAAATTAGAATTTGTAGTTAAATACACATTGCCTTTGAATGATCACCAAAAAGTAAAATACATATATATAAATTTAACAAAATAAGTGTGGGATCTCTATGATGAAAATTACAAAACTCTGATGAAAGAAATCAAAGTATAACAAAATGAATGCATAGATATTCCACATTCATAGACAGAAAGACTCAGTACTGTCAAGATGTCACTTCTTCCCAAATTAGTCTAATAATTCAATACAGTTTCAATCAAAATCCCAGCAAACTATTTTGCAGATATCAACAAACTGATTCTAAAGTTTATAGAGAGAGGCAAAAGGCCCAGAATAGCCACCAAAATATTGATGGAGAAGAACAAAGTCAGAGGACTGATATTATTCGGCTTCAAGACTTACTATAAACGTAAATAATCAAGACAGTGAGGTATTGCCAAGAGAATAACTAAAACAGAATAGAGAGCTCAGAATAGATGCACATAAATAAAACCAACTGATTTTCAACAAAAGAGCAAGGCAATGCAATGAAGCAAAGAATCTTTTCAACAAATTGTGTCGATACAACGGGACATCACATGGAAAAATAAGTAAATAAGTCCAGACACAGACCTTACACCTTTCACAAAAATTAACTCAGAATTGATCATAAACCTAAATGTAAAACACAAAACTATAAAACACCTAGAAGACATCAAGAAAATCCAGCTGTCCTTGGATGTGATGATGACTTTTTTTAAGATAAAATACCAAAGGCATGATCCATGACAGAAATAATTGATAAGCTGGGCTTCATTAAAACTAAAAGTTTCTGCTCTGCCAAAGACATTGTCAAGAGAATGAGAAGACAAACCATAGACTGGGAGAAAATACTTACAAAAGATATATCTGATAAAGGACTCATTCAAAATATGCAAAGAATTCTTAAAATTCAACAATAAGAAAATAAACAACTGGATTTTTTTTTTCAGCTGTCCAGTAAGGGGATTCAGATCCATGACTTTGAAAGCATAAGGCTGAATAACTGGATTTTTGGATCTACAAAAGATATGAACAGACACCTCACCAGAGAAGATTTACAGATTTCAAATAAGCATATGGAACAGTGCTCGACATCTTATGTTATCAGGGGATTGCAAATTAAAACATCAATGAGATATCACTGCAAACTTGATAGAACGGCCAAAATCCACTAATGACACCAAATGCTGATGTAGATGTGGAGCAAGAGGAACTTTCATTCACTGTTTGTGGAAATGCAAAATAGTATAGCCACTCTGGAAGACAGTTTGGAAATTTCTTACAAAACTAGACATACCTTTTCCATATGATCCCACAATCATGCTCCTTGGTGTCTAACCAAATGAGTTGGAAACCTATGGCCACAGACAAGCCTGCACAAGGATATTTATAGCAGCGTCATTCATAATTGCCAAGAACTTAGAAACAACCAGGATATCTTCCAAGATATGTATGGTTAAATAAACTGTGGTACATCTAGATAATTGAATATTATTCGGCACTAAAAAGAAATGAACTACGAAGCCACGAGAAGACATGGAGAAATCTTAAATGCACATTACTAAGTGAAAGAAGCAATCCGGAAAGGCTATATACTATGTGATTCTGCTGCTTATGTGACATTCTGGAAAAGGCAAAACTTTGAAGACAGCAAAAGTATCAGTGGTTTCCAGGGATTCAGGAGGAGGAGTAGAGGGATGAATATGTGGAGTACAGAGGATTTTTAGGGCAGTGAAACGTTCTGCACGATATCATAACAGTATGTACATGTCATTAGATATGTGCCAAAACTTCCTAGAATATACAATACCAAGAGTGAAGCCTAATATAATCTATAAACTTTAGTTAATAACAATGTACCATTGTAGGTTCATCTGTTGTAACAAATGTACTACTCTGCTGCAAGATGCTGAGAGTGGGGGAAGTAGGGGGGCAAGGGGTACATGGTAACTCGCTATGCTTTCTGCTCAATTTTTCAGTAAACCTGAAATTGCTCTAGAAAATAAAGTTTATTAAAAGATACCTCAGTGTTTGCCAAAGTTTCAGGAGGAGGGAGAGAGGGGAGAATGAATATGCGGAACACAGGGAATTTTAAGGGCAGTGAAACTATTCTGAATGATACTGTAGTGATGGGTACATATCATTCTTATGCATTTGTTAAAACCCGTAGAATGTACAAAACCAAGAGTGAACCGTCAACCGCTAGAGTGGACTTTTGTTAGTAATGATGTATTAGTATTGGCTCATCGATTGTATCAAGATGTACCACACCAATGCAAGACGTTAATAATAAGGGAAACTGGTCCGGCATGAGGGGCATATGGGAACTCTACGTACTTCCTGCTCATTTTTTCTGTAAACCTAAAACTGTTCAGAAAAATAAAGCCTAATAATTTTAAAAATTAATAAACTGATTTAATGTATGTATATTCAGTTATATATATACAAATTGTTAATCTTGAAATAGAGAGCAATTTCCCAGAACATTAAAAAAAAAAAAGATAAAATAAATGAGACAAATGATAAAATAATGAGAGGTCAATCCTGAATACCTAACCTTTAATAGAAATTCTGAAACGGTACAGAGAAAACTTAGGAAAAAATAGTGGACAAGAGTCATCTGTTAGGCAGGGAGAGTGCTTGATTCTTACCCATTAATCGCCAATTTTCAGAGTAAACAATTTTTGCCCTAGCTGTCTCCACTGGCAATCAATGTGTTGTCTGTCTTTCTGCATTTAAAAAATCATTATCTATTAATATATTCAACATATTTCAATCAATTACAGCAAGCATTCTTTTTAGTATTCTGTTAATTCCATTTTTAGCCCATGGAAACTTCTTTTTCTTTGCTCCTGCGAACTGTGGACATTACCCAGCAGTCATGACAAAAGTTTGCAGAAATTCTTACTTTCTTGCCAGGCTCTTCTTGTACATTTCTTGGCCCAAACCTGAAATCAGCCACTCTTCTAAGAAGCCCTAGATCTTTTAAATAAGGAATGGTTGTTAGAGACCATAATATCTCAGAGAGGTTTCACGACAGGGCACCAATCTCTTTTCTCTGTAAATTATAGAAAACAAATGTAAATAGATATGCAGATGTATATATACACAATGTATACATGTGATTTATGTAAAAGGAATACTGTCTCTTCACTGGGCAATCGGGAGTGTACATAACCAACTAAATTGTGAGCTTTTCCCTCATGAGGGTCACACACCTGCTACTTATCACAATATTTTGTACCCACTTTTTCATACATAAGAGAAACTGAAAGGGTGGATTTTGCGATGAATTGACAGATCATTTATCTAAAATAACACAGAGCCATTAGCACCTGTGGGACTCAAGCCCAAACTCAGTGAAGACTGGAGCCTAAATCTGGCACCTTGGACTGCTCAGCCAGGCTACACATTGACAAAGGGCCCTCCAAATTACTCTGTCCACATTTTGTTGACTAGATGTAAGGTCCTATGATGTAGCATCGCCATTTGCTTGAGAATAGAAGTTCTTGGCTTTCTAGAGAGCAAAATTCCAGAGGACAGGGTCTTGCCTCCTACAGCCAAGCTCAGTTCCTGGCAAATAATAGACTCTCACTGATTTGTTGAAGGGGATATATCTTGACATCATCTCCAAGGAGTACTGGAGGGGACAGAGGGAGGGAGAGAAAGGAAAGAAACCTCTGCTCCCACTGGCCACTCATACACCGAAACTTCAATTCCTTATATTTGTTACTTGGAGACCCAGAAGGAGCTGTGTGGAGCCTCGGAGTGACCACAGATGTCAGGTGAGTCTTGCAGCCATTCCCCTTCCTGCTCCTGTGATTTTTATTTGAGAATGGGATCATGACAGCAGCGTGCTAGTAGGCTGTTGGGAATGATCCAACACAAGAAAGAAGAAACAACTGGAAAGAATATTCTTGGGTAAGCAGTTGGAAATGGCATCTTAGTGCACAGGTGGTGGGGATGGCCTTAGCTAGGATCTCAGGTTATCCATGCACAGTGACAGAAGGCTTAGGGTTCTTAGGTGCAGGTGGATGAGGGCCTTGTAGAAGTTCTCCTGCAGCTACCTGTTTTCTCAGGGAAGTAGAAAGCTGAAAGTAAGTTTGTATGAGAAGGCATTGGCTGTGTTGAGGACACAAAGGATGAAAGATAGTCTCTAAAGATGTGCAGTGAAGAACCTGAGAAAAACCGTAAGATTGTCATGCAGAAGCACTTGAGCTTACTGTCATGAATTGAAATTGAAATCGGTTCAGTATCATTGTGTTTTTCTCCAGCCTAGTTCATCTAGGTGAGTGAATGCTGCATTTAAATAGTACTGAGATTTTGGTAACTGAGTATATCTAAGCATAAGAGAGACAATCATACTGAAACCTGTTGACCAAGGCGTGGGCCAGAGACTTGAAGCTTTTCTTATTGCCTCTTTTAAGGGCACAGGCCACCTCCGTTTTTTCACCACCTACCGAAATGAGAATCGTCCCCCTTTAGGTGCTTTTTTCCTTCCCAACTTCCCAGAAGATACAATAAGAAAGGGACGACACTTAGATTCAACCTGGGTTGCGATGGACACCAAATTCCATCCATCCACTGTCCGGGACCCCCAAACCACACGCACAGATCTGCAAGAACACTGTACTCATAGTTCAAGAGCTGAAAATGTCTAATAGGGGTTCCGATTATGCGCCGAAACATTCTCGGTCTCTTGAGGGCGAGCGTGTAGGGGCAGTGAGCTGATTTTCCAGGCTGGTTGTCAGGGATGGTTGGCTCGAGTCTGCAAGTGTTGAAACCCGCCTTCCTCCGGTGAGCACTGCCTCCCTGCCCAGTCGCGTCTCTCCACAGTCTTGCTCAGCTGCTCGCTGCTGTCCTTCCTTTTGGCTTGTCAGTAGAGAAAGGGGGGGGGGGGGCGTGTCTGATAAATCCCGTAGCAAACAGGTCAACGGGGAGCCGGCTGTGCGCGGGCGACGGAAGAAACCATAGGACCAGTGCCCCATGCTCTTGTCAAAGGAGTCACCTCTTGAAGTTCGTTCACGGACTGCCCGTGTAGCCTCTGTGATTTTCCATTTGTGAGAAAAAGATGTGAAACAAACAAACAAAACCTACTTCCTGTCCTTCCCCAGTCCTTACATCAACCCTCCTGCCGCACGGACAGCTGATTTTCCGCAGATCATGCCTGAAAAATGTTTCTCCCCGATTCCTACCCTCTCGTTAAACTTCATCTTTAAAGACTTACAGACATTACCTGCTGGCAAAACCTTCTCCAGCGCCACCCCAGCGACCCAGTGGAAAACCGGAGGCAGCTGGACTTTAATGGTCTTCGTGCCACCTACACCGAAGCTCGCACTCGCACTCACCCACTGGTCTCGGTCCCCGTCCAGTGCTCGCCTCTCACAACATATGCGGGACATTTGTCATCTTTTGGTCTCAGTTCTTCAAGTAGCAAATAAAGAAGTTGTTTGAGTGGCAGCGGTGGGATTCGAACCCACGCTCCCGAAGAGACTGGAGCCTTAATCCAGCGCCTTAGACCGCTCGGCCACGCTACCAGTCGAGAGCACCACCTTTTTCTCTTCTCTTTATAATAGGAACAACCTGCCTTCACATCTCAGTCTTCTTCTATAGACCGTGGCCTTGGTGTCCTAACTTTAGGCATCACTAAGAGCATTTGGACGGATGATCCTATCTCAAAAGCTTACTTGTCCTGTCGGCTCTGGACCGTTTCATCTTCCACCCAGGGTTTAAGGGAGAAGGAAGTTTTTATTGAGTGAAGGAAGGAATACTGAGTAATGAGCTAATGAAGTCTGTCCCGCACACTAGGCTGTGGGCCCTGGGCAGCTGTAGACTGTGTTTTGTCCTTGTTGGCTTCCTCTCAGTCTTGCTACAAATTTCTCAGGAAGATAAACGAGGGCTGAAGTTAATTAAGGCCACGAAAAGCCTGTCTCCGAGGGAACACGATTTATCAAATAGAGTTTTAGGGCATTTGCAAATGCGTGAGGACCTACTTAGAGCTGGAATCTAACCGACAAGCTAATGATGTCAAAAAAGACGCTACAATCCTCCCTTTCACCAGTCGAGATACCAAAGGGCGCACATATGTGGCTGTGCCGAATTATTTCTTCAAAGAAAGCGAAGATCCTCTCAAGGTTTTACACTGTTTCTAAGACACTTGGAAACGTTTTTATTCTGCTCTCATAGAGACAGAGCAGATGCTTACGCCGTTTGAATTTGAAAGTTTTAGGACCTTAATTAAGGGTCTCCCAGGTCAGCAGCGTTGACAATTCAGCTTTGCAAACCGACCCTCTGAGCCTACTCTTGTCGCTCCGGAACTAGGTGGAGCGAGCAGAGCGCAGCGCTCACGTTCGCTGCGGACAAACGCTGCCCGTCCGCGGGCGGAGCCAGACTTCACACCCGGAAAAGCTTGGCTCAGACCCCAGAAGGATCACGTCTAGACCTTCTCCGCTCCAATCCAGATCCAGCCCAGTGACACAGAGGGATCATTTCCCCCCAGAAAACAGTTTAGGTGAGAAGTGGTTGGGAAGACGCCTGCAGCTACAGGGGCCGGCTGGGAGTTCCGATCCCCGCGGTTATCCTCTCCCATCGGTCAGGTTTTACTATCGCAGAATGTTCTGTCCTCATTTACAAATCGCCCACATTTGATGGGTGACCCACCGTTTTTCAAAAGGGCATTCTGCCTCTTTTGGCTTTTGAATCTGGCAGCTCACACCCAAAAGTATGATTATATAAAGCAGTAGTTCTCGACCCTGGCTATTCATTAGAATCATTTATAGAGCTTTTTAAAATGCCAATGTCAAGACCCCACCCCCCAGACTAATTTCATCAGAATGTCTATAAGTCGTATCCAAGCATCACTGTCTTATCCTTTCCCACCGTGCAGACAGCATGGAGAACCAGTGCCGGAGGACAGTCCAACAAGCCATTCTATCCCTTCTAAAGACATCTTACTTGTCCTACTCGAGGTGTCACGTCAACACGTCCTTGGGCCTGCAGCTGTTCCCCTGGATGCCTGCTGCAATACAGCCCAGAAAAGTCAGCACCGGGTTCAACGACTGATGGCAGCCCCCAAATGCTGCTGGCCTCTATTGCCAGACCCCAAACCCCTGCTCAAAAGGATGCTGTGCCAGAAGAGAATGAGGTTGTTCATAGGCCATGTTGGAAAGGAATATAATTTCCCCCTCACCCTTCGTGAGCTGGGACTCCCAGTAACAAGAGAAGAACAATAGAAGTTTACCAAAATCTATACCTCACGTATGCATTGGAGATAACCCAAAGACAAGAGTAAATCTTGAGAGTAGATCTCAAAGAGTTGTCTTAGACTTCAGGCTTAAATACCATCCTTCTCTGAAATAAGGAAGAAAAATGTGACAAAAGTCTCAGTTAAGACAAGATGGCCAGGAAAAGCACCATAAACAAAAGTAAGGTTTATTATGCAGGTTTAAGTTGGTGCCTTCTCCATTAAGAGTCTCTAGTGATTCAGTCAACCCTCTCTTCCTGGTTTGGAAAAGGAGACACCCTTACAAGTAAAAACTTCTTTTATACATGTATATTTCTACTATAAAAAGGTAACTTTTTAGAGCTTCCCCAGTGTTTACAGTTTCTCAAAATAACCAGCTCAGAATAATCCCTATATTAAAGAGGCATATTTTAGGGTGGCATATTCTGGTCTCCTACAGTCATATTTTGGGGTGGTGTGCCCTGAACCCCATCAACCACCACAAGGAAGTACATATAGGAAGGGCTCTTTCCTAGCAAGTTTCTCATGCACTGATCCCCACCCACATGCCCTGGATGAGGTCTGGACCGGATGCCTTAGCTCTTGGAGCAAATACATTCACAAAATGACATCTGAGAATGGGTTTTACAGCTCATTGTTACATGTGTCCCAAGTCATTCATTTTCGAATATCTAAGACTGACTCGATTCACTTATTCTAAAAGTACTAGCTTCTCCATGATAGAACTTATAGAAGAGATGGGACAGAGATGCTGTTCCCCATGCGAGCTGCACTCTTTCCAAGGCTTCTGCTGAGGAACTGGGAGATTGTTGGAGGCCAGGAGCCTTGAGAAGTGTCTGGTGCCAGTCTCAGAGCAGTCTGCATGGACACTTTAAATATTTTGCAGGTCAGGAGAGATAAAATGGTCATAGTGGGCCCATGCAGGAAAAATCAGGAGGGGGTGGGGCAGGGGCTTCATCCTGGTAGCATTTACATAGGTTGTGTTCCTTGTCTAGTCTGGGGCCTTGTCTTCAGGTATGATGATATGGGGTGGGTGAGTTGCAATTACTTGAGCCTGTCAGCCCCCTGAGGCTCTAGTTGCTGTACTTTTTATACTCTGGGATGTATTTAACCAGGCTTAGAAGACTTCAATGGTGAATTTTAGCAAACATTATAGGAACAATGCCAATTCTTTATTTTATTTTATTTTATTTTATTTTATTTATTTTTATTTTTTGTTTTTTTTAATTCATTTTATTTATTTATTTATGTATTTTTTTTAAAAATTTTATTTTGTCGATATACATTGTGGCTGATTATTGCTCCCCATCACCAAAACCTCCCTCCCTTCTCCCCCCCACAACAATGTCCTTTCTGTTTGCTTGTCGTATCAACTTCAAGTAATTGTGGTTGTTATATCTTCTTCCCCCCCCCGTTTTGTGTGTGTGTGTGTGGGTGTGTGTGTGTGTGTGTGAATTTATATATTAATTTTTAGCTCCCACCAATAAGTGAGAACATGTGGTATTTCTCTTTCTGTGCCTGACTTGTTTCACTTAATATAATTCTCTCAAGGTCCATCCATGTTGTTGCAAATGGCAGTATTTCATTCGTTTTCATAGCTGAGTAGTATTCCATTGTGTAGATGTACCACATTTTCCGTATCCACTCATCTGATGATGGGCATTTGGGCTGGTTCCAACTCTTGGCTATTGTAAAGAGTGCTGCGATGAACATTGGGGAACAGGTATACCTTCGACTTGATGATTTCCATTCCTCTGGGTATATTCCCAGCAGTGGGATAGCTGGGTCATATGGCAGATCTATCTGCAATTGTTTGAGGAACCTCCATACCATTTTCCATAGAGGCTGCACCATTTTGCAGTCCCACCAACAATGTATGAGAGTTCCTTTTTCTCTGCAACCTCGCCAGCATTTATCGTTCAGAGTCTTTTGGATTTTAGCCATCCTAACTGGGGTTAGATGGTATCTCAATGTGGTTTTGATTTGCATTTCCCGGATGCTGAGTGATGTTGAGCATTTTTTCATATGTCTGTTGGCCATTTGTATATCTTCCTTAGAGAAATGCCTACTTAGCTCTTTTGCCCATTTTTTAATTGGGTTGCTTGTTTTCTTCTTGTAAAGTTGTTTGAGTTCCTTATATATTCTGGATATTAATCCTTTGTCAGATGTACATTTTGCAAATATTTTCTCCCACTCTGTTGGTTGTCTTTTAACTCTGTTAATTGTTTCTTTTGCTGTGCAGAAGCTTTTTAGTTTGATATAATCCCATTTGTTTATTTTTCCTTTGGTTGCCCGTGCTTTTGGGGTCGTATTCATGAAGTCTGTGCCCAGTCCTATTTCCTGAAGTGTTTCTCCTATGTTTTCTTTAAGAAGTTTTATTGTTTCAGGGTGTATATTTAAATCCTTAATCCATTTTGAGTTGATTTTAGTATACTGTGAGAGATATGGATCTAGTTTCATTCTCCTGCATATGGATATCCAGTTACCCCAGCACCATTTGCTGAAGAGGCAGTCCCTTCCCCAGGAAATAGGCTTGGTGCCTTTGTCAAAGATCAGATGGAAGTAAGTGTGTGGGTTGATTTCTGGATTCTCTATTCTATTCCATTGGTCAGTGTATCTGTTTTTATGCCAGTACCATACTGTTTTGGTTATTATAGCTTTGTAGTATAGCTTAAAGTCAGGTAGTGTTATGCCTCCAGCTTTATTTTTTTTGCTCAGCATTGCTTTGGCTATGCGTGGCCTTTTATTGTTCCATATAAATGTCTGAATAGTTTTTTCCATTTCTGAGAAAAATGTCTTTGGAATTTTGATGGGGATTGCATTGAATTTGTATATCACTTTGGGTAGTATGGACATTTTCACTATGTTGATTCTTCCAATCCAAGAGCATGGGATATCTTTCCATCTTCTTGTATCCTCTCTAATTTCTCTCAGCAGTGGTTTGTAGTTCTCATTATAGAGATTTTTCACCTCCTTGGTTAACTCAATTCCTAAGTATTTTATTTTTTTGGTGGCTATTGTAAATGGGCAGACTTTCTTGATTTCTCGTTCTGCATGTTCACTATCGGAGAAAAGAAATGCTACTGATTTTTGTGTGTTGATTTTGTATCCTGCTACTGTGCTGAAATCATTTATCAGTTCCAACAGTATTTTTGTAGAGGTTTTAGGCTGTTCGATATATAGGATCATGTCATCTGCAAACAGGGACAGTTTGACTTCCTCTTTTCCAATCTGGATGCCCTTTATTTCCTTCTCTTCTCTGATTGCTCTGGCTAGTACTTCCAACACCATGTTGAATAGGAGTGGTGAGAGTGGGCATCCTCGTCTAGTTCCTGTTCTTAAAGGAAAAGCTTTCAGCTTTTCCCCATTAAGGATGATATTGGCAGTGGGTTTGGCATATATGGCTTTAATTATGTTGAGATACTTTCCCTCTATACCTAACTTATAGAGGGTCTTTGTCATGAATGAGTGCTGAACTTTATCAAATGCTTTTTCAGCATCTATAGAGATGATCATATGGTCCTTGTGTTTGAGTTTATTAATATGGTGTATCACATTTATTGATTTGCGTATGTTGAACCAACCTTGCATCCCTGGGATGAATCCCACTTGATCGTGATGAATAATTTTACGTATGTATTGCTGTATTCTGTTTGCTAGTATTTTAGTGAGGATTTTTGCATCTATATTCATCAAGGATATCGGCCTGTAGTTTTCTTTTTTGGTTATATGTTTACCTGGTTTTGGTGTCAGGATGATGTTTGCTTCATAGAATGAGTTTGGGAGATTTGCGTCCGTTTCAATCTTTTGGAATAGTTTGTAAAGAATCGGTGTCAATTCCTCTTTGAATGTTTGGTAAAATTCTGCTGTGAATCCATCTGGTCCTGGGCTTTTCTTTGTTGGGAGCCTTCTAATAACAGCTTCAATCTCCTTTATTGTTATTGGTCTGTTCAAATTTTCTACGTCTTCATGGCTCAGTTTTGGGAGCTTGTGTGTGTCCAGAAATTTATCCATTTCCTCCAGATTTTCAAATTTGTTGGCGTATAGTTGTTTATAGTAGTCTCGAATGATTCCTTGTATTTCAGATGAATCAGTTGTAATATTGCCTTTTTCATTTCTAATTTTTGTTATTTGAGTATTCTCTCTTCTTTTTTTTGTTAGCCATGCTAATGGTTTGTCAATTTTATTTATCTTTTCAAAAAAACCAACTTTTTGATTCGTTGATCTTTTGAATAGTTTTTTGGTTTTCAATTTCATTCAGTTTTGCTCTGATCTTAATGATTTCTTTCTGTCTGCTAACTTTAGGTTTGGATTGTTCTTGTTTTTCTAGTTCTTTAAGGTGAAGTGTTAGGTTGTTCACTTGCCATCTTTCCATTCTTCTGAAGTGAGCGTTTAATGCAATAAATTTTCCCCTCAATACTGCTTTTGCAGTATCCCACAGGTTTTGGTATGATGTATCCTTGTTTTCATTAGTTTCAATAAATTTTTTGATTTCCTGCTTGATTTCTTCTTGGACCCATATGTCATTAAGTAGAATGCTGTTTAATTTCCATGTGTTTGTATAGTTTCCAGAGTTTCGTTTGTTATTAATTTCTAGTTTTAATCCATTGTGGTCTGAGAAGATACATGGGATAATTCCAATTTTTTTGAATTTATTGAGACTTGATTTGTGACCTAATATGTGATCTATCCTGGAGAATGATCCACGTGCTGATGAGAAGAATGAATATTCTGAGGTTGTTGGGTGGAATGTTCTGTAGATATCTGCCAATTCCAATTGGTCTAGAGTCTTGTTTAGATCTTGTGTTTCTCTACTGATTCTTTGCCTAGATGATCTGTCTAATATTGACAGTGGGGTGTTCAGGTCCCCTGCTATTATGGTCTTAGTGTCTATTTCCTTCTTTAGGTCTAATAGAGTTTGTTTTATAAATCTGGCTGCTCCAACATTGGGTGCGTACATATTTATGATTGTTATGTCTTCTTGATGGATCAGTCCTTTTATCATTAAGTAGTGTCCCTCATTGTCTCTTTTTAGTTTAAAGTCTATTTTGTCAGATATAAGAATAGCTACTCCAGCTCGTTTTTCTTTTCTGTTTGCATGGTAAATCTTTTTCCATCCTTTCACTCTTAGTCTGTGTGAATCTTTATGGGTGAGGTGGGTCTCTTGTAGGCAGCATATAATTGGGTCCTCCTTTTTGATCCAGTCAGCCAGTCTGTGTCTTTTAATTGGGGAATTTAAGCCTTTTACATTAAGAGTTGTTATTGAAAGGTATTGATTTATTCCTAGCATTTTATTGGTTGTTTGGTTGTCTTAGATGTCTTTTGTTTTTTGCTTTCTGATTTACTGTTTGGTTTCTTTGTTTGTTGGATCCTTAGGTTGTACATAGCGTTTTTGTTTGCTTGTTTTCTCTTCATGAATGCCATTTTTATTATACTAGTGGGTTTTGATTTTTCTTGGGTTTTTATGGCAGTGGTAGCTATTTTTCAGGAACCAAACCCAGTACTCCCTTGAGGATTTCTTGTAAGGGTGGTCGTGTGGTAGTGAACTCCCGCAGTTTTTGTTTGTCTGAGAAATATACTATTTGCCCTTCATTTCGGAAGGATAGCCTTGCAGGGTAGAGTATTCTTGGCTGGCAACCTTTGTCTTTTAGTATTTTGAAAATATCATCCCAGTACTTTCTAGATTTTAGGGTTTGTTATGAAAAGTCTGATGTTAGCCTGATTGGGGCTCCCTTATAGGTGATTTGACGCTTCTCTCTTGCAGCTTTTAAGATTCTCTCTTTGTCTCTGAGTTTTGCCAATTTGACCACGACATGTCTTGGAGAAGGCCTTTTTGGGTTGAATACATTTGCAGATCGTTGAGCTTCCTGGATCTGAAGATCTGTGATTTTTCCTATACCTGGGAAGTTTTCTGCCACTATTTTGTTGAATATGTTTTCAGTGGAATCTCCATTTTCCTCCCCTTCTGGAATACCCATGACTCGGATATTTGAGCACTTAATGTTGTCTGATATCTCTCTCAGATTTTCTTCAATGTCCTTGATTCTTTTTTCTTTCTTTTTGTCTGCTTGTGTTATTTCAAACAGCCCATCTTCAAGTTCAGAGGTTTTCTCTTCAACTTCGACAAGCCTGCTGGTTAAACTCTCCTTTGTGTTTTTTATTTCGCTGAATAACTTCTTCAGTTCAGCAAGTTCTGCTACATTTTTTTTCAGGACATTGATTTCCTTGTACATTTCCTCTTTCAGATCCTTTATACTTTTCCTCATTTCATCATGATGTCTAGCTGAGTTTTCTTGTATCTCATTCAGTTTCCTTGGAATTATCACTCGAAATTCCTTGTCAGTTATTTCAAGGGCTTCTTGTTCTATAGGATCTAGAGTTTGAGATTTATTAACTTTTGGTGGTGTACTTTCTTGATTTTTTGTATTTCTGGTATCTTTTTTTTGGTGTTTATTCATTGTGGCAGGGGTTTCACAGTCCATCCGTTTGAGACTAATGACTAACTAGGATGTTGCTGTGGTTGCCAATTTCGTGTGGCTCCCTCCGTGACTGCTCAGTTGGCCTCTAGTGCCTTGTGCTTGTGGTTGCCTCGGGTCTTGGGCTTCTCCGGGGAGCCACCTTTCTGGTCAGCTTGGACTCTGCTGGGCTGATGGATCATGTACCACAGGGTGTGTGATCTCGGTTGAACTTTCACTTCCTGTGCAGGACTTCTCCCTGTTCCGTGTACTCTGGCCCAGGCTGTTGGATCATGCAGTGGCGACCCCACAGGGTGTGTGGTTTCTGTCAGTACCACGCTCAGCCAGTGAGCAAACCGGCCATCCCTATATAGGATCCGAACCCGTCGCCTTGGTGTTATCAGCACCGCACTCTACCGAGTGAGCCACGGGCCGGCCCAGGGTGTGTGGTTTCTGTCGAGTCTCCGCCTCCCTGGCCGGACGTCTCCCCACTCTGTGCACACTGTGCTGGGCTGGGGCATGTCTTCTGCATCCCTGGTCTATCAGCTGGGTCTTCAAGACCCTGTTGGGCACCACCTCGCCCAGGAAGTCTACCAGGTTTCTGCTAGGCACAGATGACCAGTCGCTCTGGGTGCCTTTGTGGCACTGTGTAGATCTTTCTCGGGTCTTGTTCACCTTTGTATCCCCCCGGCATAGACCGAATCTAGCGCCCGCCTGCAGCCAGCTCTCTGGCAGGTTCAAGCGGACCTGGGAACTCTCCTACCACACTATTCCCAACCAGACATTCGTTAGGCTTTTTTCCGAACTGGTGGCCGCAGAGATAGTTTCTGCCTCCCAGTAACAGGAAGTTTACCGGGGCCGGAGTCCAGGGTGTGGTGGAGTGACGGTGGGCCCGCCCGTACTTCCTTGCCCTCCCGACACTGGCCGGGGACGCCCCCCGCCACCAGCCCCTCCAGAGAACCGCGGAGGGAGTGGGAGGGGAGGCCGGCCTGCAGGCTCTGGAAAGCCCCACACCGGGCCAAGCAAGTGGGAAGGCTCAGTGACGGCCGAGCCGGGCGGAGCTGCCAGCACCTGGGAAAATGGAGGCAGCCCCGGGGCGGTGAGTGGCCTGGTGATGCAGGCGGGAGCTGGGTGGGCGTCAGCTCCCCGCACAGAGCTGGGCCAGGGGTCACTCACAGTGCTGTGCCAGGTCGGGTGCTCACTCTCTCCCTCTGGTTTGTTGCCTTCCCTGTTTTCGGCCGCTGCCGCCTCGGGCTGTTCAGTCGCGGCGTGGCTCGGGCGCTCCCAGGAATCTTCTTTAATGCCGGCCTGAAACCTCGAATCCTGAATAGGGCAGCTGGCCGCCTTCAGCACGGCCCCGGCCTCCGGGATCCTGTCTGCATCCACAGCAGCTGTGGCGCCGTGTTCCCTGTTTTGAGACTCTCTTTTGCAGCTAAGAAACAGTTCTTTTCCTCCTCCACACTTCAAAGCTGTTGCCTGTAATTGAGGCAGCGTCTCCTGCCAGGGGAAAAGTCAACAATGCCAATTCTACACAACTTCTTCCAGAGAAACTAAAGAGGAGGTAATAATTTTCAACTCTTCCTATGAGGCCTGCATATTTTGACATTAAAACCAGACAAAAACACTACAGGAAAAGAAAGGCCAATATCTCTCAAGAGCATAGAAATAAAAAATCTCAACAAAACTTTAGCAAGTTGAATCCAACAATAATATATAAAATTATGATACATCAGGACCAAGTGGCATTTATCCCATAAAAGCAAAGTGGATTTAATATTCAAGATCAGTGTATGGAAACTCATGATATTAACAAACTAAAAAAGAAAAATCATATGATCATATCAAAGGATGCAGACAAAGCATTTGACAAAATTCTACATTCATTTCTGATACAAATTCTCAGCAAATTAGGAATAAAAAGGGATCTTCCTAAACCAGATAAATGGCATGTGTGAAAAACTTTGACCTAACATCATACTTAATGATAATTGACTAAACGTTTTCCCTGTAAGATTAGGAGCAAGCAAGGACATCTGCTTTCATCACTTTTATGAACATTACATGTTCTCCATTCAATCAAGCAAAAAATTAAAATAGAAGGCATCCATGTTTAAATGAAAGAAGTAAAGCTCTTTTACTCTCAGAAAACATGAAAGTCTATGTAAAACTCCTGTGGAATCTACAGAAAGCTTCTATAATTGTTATGGTTTGAATGCTTGTGTTCCTTCTAAAATTCACGTTGAAACTTTATCCCCAATGCAATAGTGTTGAGAGGTGGGGCCTTTAGGAGGTGGTTAAGTCATGAGGGCAGAACCCACATGAATGGGATTAAGGACTTTATAAAAGGGCTGGAGGGAACTAGCTAATCTGCTTTTGCCTTTTCATGCCTTCCTTCATGTAAGAACACAGCCATAGTCCCCTCAGGAGGAGGCAGCATTCAAAGAGTCGTCTTGGAAGTAGAGACCCAGTCCTCACCAGACACTTAACCTGCCTGCACATTGATTTTGAACTTCTCAGCCTCCAGAACTCTGAAAAATAAATTTCAATTAGATATAACTGATCCAGTCTTAGGTATTTTGTTATAGCAGGAAAAAGGCAATAATTAACAAGTGAATTTAGCAATGTTGCAGGATACAAGATAAATATTAAAAATTAGGGCCTGCTGGTTAGCTCAGCTGGTTAGAGTGTGGTGCTGGTAACACCAAGGTCAGGGTTTGATCCCTGCACCAGCTAGCCAAAAATAAAAAATACGTAAATAAGTAAATAAGTAAAAATTAATTGTACCAGTGTACTTCAAAAGGTTTTGGAAAAAATGGAGTTAAAAAGTAATAGAAATCTTTCCATGAACTTTTTGAAGTTCCCTTGTACGTATTATTTTATATACTATATATACATACATATAACTGTTCATTACATCTTTGGTCAAGAAGCAAGTTTTTTACCTATATTGTGTGGAATTCAGTTTTACAGGTGATGAGAATGTAAAGATGAGTGAGCTATAGAGTGTGCCCCTGTGATGCTGACAGCCACACTACTAGAAAGACCTGTAGTCAAGTGTGTATAACATGAGGCAAAACCCACACGCCACAGGCACAAGGGTGTATCTGTCTTAAAAACTTCTTCTTTTCAGCATATACAGTGTTATTTTTAATGTTTGGACTTGAAAGCTAAAGTTTGAAGTTGGGATAGTTCACACAGAAAATTTGTATTCTTGTCTCATCTTAGAAAAATGTCATATGAAGCTGGTTGGCTCACTGAGCCTCTGTTAAGGCACAGTATCAATGAGAGCTGAGTAGCAGCCACCTCTATGAAGGGGGCACTAGCTCAGGGGTCTTTACTGACTCCACTCCTCCCTCCTGACTCTCATCCTGTGTGTTCCCTTAGTGATGACACCTGCCTTGCTCCTGTAGATATTTGTGTTATGATGATCAGATTTGTTACAAGTGTCCTGAGAGACATCTGAGACCATCATACTCTGTCCTTTTCATGGCCATGTGCCTTAGTTATAATTGAATTAAAAACATCCTCTAAGATTTGTTGTAATTGGTCTCTCTGTAGGTGTCCTCTGTGCATTTTTGAACTGTTCTCCATTGTTCCACAGCTAGCACAAGTGATCTCGTTTGATATTTAAGGCCTTTGGGAGAGGACCTGCTTATATGAAGCAGGAGTCAGTATAAGCCTAGGTTGATCAAAATAGACTGGGTCCACAGTATGATTTTGTAGAAGAAAGTGCAGCCTCTATGGAAAATGGTATGGAGGTTCCTCAAACAATTGCAGATAGAACTACCATATGACCCAGCTATCCCACTGGTGGGAATATACCCAGAGGAATGGAAATCATCAAGTCAAAGGTATACCTGTTCCCCAGTGTTCATCGCAGCACTCTTTACAATAGCTAAGAATTGGAACCAGCCCAAATGTCCATCATCGGATGAGTGGATACGGAAAATGAGGTGTATCTACACTATGGAATTCTACTCAGCTATAAAAAAGATTGAAATACTGCCATTTACAATGACATGGATGGACCTAGAGAGAATTATATTAAGTGAAACAAGTCAGGCACAGAAAGAGAAATATCACGTGTTCTCACTTATTTGTGGGAGCTAAAAATAAATAAATACACAAAAAACCGGATTGGGGGGGAGAGAGGAAGACACAACAATTACAATTCCTTGAAGTTGACACGAAAAGCAAACAGAAAGGACAGTGTTGGGAGGGAGGGGGGAGAGGGAGGAGGGAGGGAGTTTTCGGTAATGGGCCGCAATGATCAACCACATTGTATATTGACAAAATAAAATTAAGTTTGGAAGGAAAAATAAAGAAGTCTGCTTATAGGCTCTGTTTGTTATTTTTTATTTTTTATAATTTTTTGTTGTTTTTAGCATAACCTAATGCCTCACCCCACCCTTGGTAAACTTCTCTTACATGACCATCCAGCTATTTTGGGGGAAAAACTAATAACTTCCACTGAATTATGGGGTAATCTTACTTAGTTTTTATTTGTTAAAGGACATTGTAAGATATTATCCCATAAGAGGACTTCTGAATTTGTGGTGAAAACTACTTTTGATGTCACCATCCTCAAGGCCATGTGCAGAAATGAGATGTGGATCATATGCAATTTCTTCAGACCCAGGGCACCTTTTCAATTTTACTTTTGACCTACTGACATAAACATGGAGACCATCAAGCCTTCTACACACAATTTACCATGGGAGCCACAACACATACTACTGGCAGGTACCACTTGACACTTGTCATAATTACATGATGCAGGTTAAATCAAATGCAATGAATGGAAAAAGAGCTAACTCATCTAAGCTCTAAAGACGTTTGTGTGCTGGGCTCTCCTTGTGTCTCAGGCTCAGCAAGATGGCCCTAGGCCTTCTTTCTTCTTGCTTCAGGCCTCCTACATATCTCCCCTGAGGCCATAAAACAGAAGCGGGTCTCGGTTTCTTTACTCAAATTTCTGGAATTAAACGGTAATTGTCTACGCCTTTGCTGCTCTCTGACTTATATAGTTTTTTCCTCTGTGGGGAAGTCAGTTGAATGCTCAGGTGGAATTATTAAAAGGGATGTCAGAAGAAGGATTCAAACAAGTGTTTTTTCCTAAGAAATTAGATTATATTCAAGTAAAGTGGAGACATCCCATGTTGAAGGTGGTTACTGAGATCTGAGGGCCCTCACGAAGTACATGTCTTACATCTGTAGGTTTGCATCTCTGTGAGTGAAAGTTCTTCAGCACAGTGCTTAGATGATGAACAGCATTTTGAAGCCACCAGCACTAACTCTAACCCCATGCATGACACACGTCAGTCAGTCAACCTCTCTAAGCAGATGGGGCGTAATGGGCTGATCATAAAGCTCAGGTCTGGACCTGGGGTAGCATTCCAGGGATAAAGGGCATATCCAGGAAGGTGACTGAAGGGGTCGTCCTCGTGGAGAAGGACCAGCCTCAGGATGCCAGAGTACTGGAGAAACAACAGAGGAACTCAGACACGAGCCTGGGCCATGACCATCTGGAAAGGCCAAGCATAAACTGGTGTGGCCCAGCCAAGACAGGTTTTATGCCTGTAGATGTAATAACAAGAGAATCCTTTAATCCCACACCGAGGTCACTTATGAGAAATGCACTAAGCATTTCAAGCAATCACTCACTGAGTGCTGCTCTGAGCAGGTCATCCTGCCATTCGCTGGACATGGAAGTTATGGTGGGTCAGTAGCTGGGCCTCATGAGGAAGGCTGCTGCATGGGAGACATTGTGAGAGATGTCCTGGGGATCTCCCTTGCCAGTTTTACATCATTTTATATTGACCTTTTATTAGACAGAGGCCAGTTATGCCTGAGGTGCTGCAGTGTGCCGAAATGTCCTGCTAAAGAAGTATTATTCTGCATTTCACACAACTTCCAAAGTCTGGTTGGATATTCACGTTGGAGAGAACCTTTTCAAAATTAGATCACTGTGATTCTCACTGCAATTTTTAAAAATTTTTGCATGGCTTTAGGACAGTGCCAGGCTTGGCTGTGTGTCTATCAAAGGGCCTTTATGAAAGAGACGGGGGATTGAATGAGAGCTCTGCTGCTCACCAAGCCTGTGACCTCAGACAGGGAGCTTGCCTGCTTGGTTCCACCAGGGAAACATTAAAACCCTTGCTGAATGCACAGAATGATAAGCCTGTAGGTTGATCACCAGCATCCTGAGCACAGGTGAACACCTATACCATCTGCAAAGGTGAGGATAGAGTCACCTCCTGATCCACACTGCTGTGAGTGTCAGTACCAATTGCCTTGTAAGACATATGTGCACCAAAGTCCTTATGATTCTTTTTTATTTTTAATTTTCTTGTAAACACATAAGGCACAAAAATAGTGAATAATGCTGGGAAACTTCTGGCTGTATAGCAACTGCCAAATAAATCTTGCTTTTAGTTTTAATGAGTTTTGGGCCTCTTGTTTTCCTGAGATCAAAGGAAGGTCAGGGGCAGGAACCTTATTAGGAATGGTTTGGATGGGATCTGCTACATTAAGTTCTGCCGACTCAAAGGTTCTCCCACTGTACTAAGTGGTCCTCTAATCTAGAGACATGAAAGCATTGTAGTCTTTTTTACAAAAACATTTTCTTTATTAATTATTGTTTTAATACTTAAAAAATTTAAAACATTTCAATTGTACGTATTTATTGGGTACAATGTGACATTTCAACACAATGTACAAAGCCACAGTTAGGAAATATAAGTTTTGGTATTCAACTGAGTGTTAGGAAGACCACAGTTAACACTGTGGTATTGCATATTTCAAAACAGCTAGAAGAGAGGGTTCTGAATGTTCTCCTCACAAAGAAACGATAAAGTTTAAGAGGATGGAAACACTAATTACCCTGATTTGGTCATTGTAGTCTTTTGGGCTGATCTTTTCTGTTGGACAATTGATTGAGTGTTCTGAGGGACAGGCCTTGGTCATTCTCTAAAAATAAAATTCGTTAGGTTTTTGCTGAACAGTCTTAAAATAATAGGGCACTCTTTAGAAAAGAATAGTTTCACCAGACCATATTTTATTTTTCCTAAATCTGTATTATTGGAATAATATTTTATTTTCAGGGTCTTTTAGTACAGATATTGAATTACATTTTCTGCAGATTCATCCCCACATTGGACTTGCCCACCCTCTCTCTCTCTCTCTCTCTCTCTCTCTCTCTCTCTCTCTCACACACACACACACACACACACACACACACACACACACACACACACACACCCTTATACTTCTTCATCAGGAACTCTGAGGAGCACAGAGTCAGAGCTGGTAAAAAATTGAAAGTTCCTTTACTCTTTGCAGCTGAGAAACAGAAAGGTGAGGAGATCTGCCAAGGTTTCACACAAAATTAGTGATAAACTTGGAACTGAACACATCCTTTTCGCTTCAATATTGTACATGGACTGTGTGGAAGTAAAAATGGGGTGGTGTTGATTAAAATGATAGGAGACGCGAAGGAAGACACAGCAGACGAGATGCAGGTGAAGAGCGGGGGCCACTGCTCTCTCAGGCAAATAGCGCCGACCCAGCCACTGTTACAGCTTTTATTACATTTAGCAAGCTAGTGCATGCAAGATAAGCATTAATGCATAAATTCTGCTATACTATTCTCAAGAGCAGAAGGCCGTTACCTCCCTTCTGAAGCACTTGGTTATCTATATTGTGTCTCCTGGGAACATCCCAAGAAAAGTGTTCTCACGACTTTAAGCGTTGCCAAGGACTGTTTCCAATCCTTGACATTTCTTGGCTAACTCGTTTGCGAGTTCACCAAGTGAACACGTCCTTGGGTGCTGTCCACAGAAGTCCATTAACCATTTCCTTCAAGGTGGGTCTGTGGGTGTCATGGACTAAAGTATGTTTGCCCAAAATTCACATGTGAAGCCACACCCCCTGGGTGCCCACTAAGGGACTGTGCTTGGAGATGGGGTCTCTAAACAGGTAACTAAACTGAGGCTGTTAGGTTGGACCCTAATACACTCTGATTGGTGTCCTCAAATAAGGAGAGATTAGGACACACAGAGACACACCAGCGATGTGAGCACACACAGAGGAATGACCACACACGTGAGGACACAGTGAGAAGGCAACTCTCTGTCTGCAAGCCAGGGAGGGGGGCCTCAGAAGAAACTAAAACTGCCGACACTTCGATCTTGATTTTCTCCTTTTCAGAACGGTGAGGAAGTAAATTTCTCTGGTCAAGCCACCCAGTCTGTGGCATGTCGTTTTACTAGCAAAGTAATACAGTGGGTAATCTGCAGAGCTCTCCAGGACAACAGGCAGAGGCAGAAGTGTGGGTTGAGAGCGGGGGAAGGAGCTGGAGCTGGATTTGAGTGGGAGGGAGGATTTGTTGAGTGAGTTGATCAGATGAGTCCACAGAGGAGTGAGGAGAGATGGAGACAAACACAGTCAAGATGAAGTACGGTCTGAAGCAATGAGAACAGGGAACAGTATCTCAGGGGAAGGGAGAGTGGATGCCTGGCTCTCCTCTTCATTCTCTCCTCTAGGACAGAAAATATGGCTGTGTTGTGGACCCTCTTTCCATTTATGTCCTGGACAAACTGTTTTCTGTAGGTCGAGAAGTTTGAAAATCTCCCCAATCCACTCAGTAGTCTCTTGTCCTCTAACCAACTGTTCGAGTCATGCAGATCCCTGACATTTGAAGTAAGTCACGCCCTCTGCCCTGTCCTCTGGTTGAGTCAACTTTTCATGCTTAGCTTATTGATCTATTAGCAGCAATTAACACAGCTGAGCACTCTCTCGTCCTGGGATGACCTGGGAATCAGCTTCCTATGACAGAAACGGGAATGTGAGGCATTGTGAGGTCAGTCCTGGTGCACTCAGGCAGGTAGTCAGCCTGCCTCCTGGTCTCAGGGACACTACTGTCTACCAGCTAGTGCCCTTTCATACAGGGCTTCCACTCTCAGTCTCCTACGTTGGTTCCTCTGGTCTGTGTTGGAGCTCACTAAGGTCAGTATTGGATTTCTTCTTGATGTATGTGAAATCTCTGAGTGACATGCAGTGGGATTGGAAGGTAAAATAGCATCAGCTCCGAAAACATTCCCAAATCTTCAGACCAGCTCCCTCTGTTGAACTGTAGACTTGTATATCTGCCTTGCATTTTGTTATCTCTGCATGGATATGCAACATGTTGCAAACTTTTACATCTCCAGTGGCAACACTGATCTTCTCCTCAACTCCCTTCTTCTGCCAGTTGCTTCTCCAGTATCCCCATCTCAGCCGAAAATATCTCTGTCTTTCCAGTTAAAGGTAAATAGAAGGTATTCTTTACTCTTTTATTTCTCTTACATCCTCCAGCTAATCATCATGAAACACTTGTTTCTGTCTTCACAATGTGCCTGGATCTGTCCACCACTCGCATCTCTATTGCTACCACCTGTTCTGAGACACCGCTACCTCCCACGGCCATCACTTCAAAAACCTGGCCTGTGCTCTCTGCTTCCACCTTCAGCACCCACGGCAGCCCGTGGGATCCTTTTAAGGCATACCTTGGGTCATGCAACTGTGCTCAGAGCACGCTAGAGCTTCTTCATTTCCCTCTGAGTAAAAGCTAGAATCCCTGCAAAGCTCCTGTGCTCTTACGTGACGTGTCCTCCTGCATACTTACTTTTCAGACAAACCCCTACTATTTTCCCTCTCACTCACTCTTCTGTAGCTTCTGAGCTCATTGGTGTTCCTTGAAGATACCAGGCACATTCCTGCCTTATGGTCACTTCAGCCCCACGTCCCCGACAGGTGCATGGTGAATGTCCTCATCCCTCACAAGTCTCTGCTCAAAAGCAATCCTGTCAAAGAGATCTACCTTGTCCATCTGATAAAAAATGCTGACCATGAGAAAATGAATAAATAACACAATAAATTTCTAATCTGATGCTCATTTTAATATATTTTTTTCTGCTTCTTAGCACCCCAAAATCCCATCCCTCCAAGCTTGGTGTTTCTGATGTGCTAAGAACCCGAAAGTACAGTTAAACCGTCCTAAGCAATAGGGCTTGTTATGGCTTAATGAGCGACTTATCAGAACTCAGATGATGAAAACACAACCCAGTTTCTATTTCTCCATTCCCCTGTCTCCTCTATCTGCGTTCACTTCTCAGGCGGCTTTCCCTCACATATTGTAAGACAGCTGCAACAACTCCAAACCTTCTGTACTCTTAAGAGTAAAGAGAGCAGAAAAAGGCTCCTGTTTTCATCCTCAGCGTTCCCAGCACATGTATCTGAGTGTGTAAAGGCTCATCTCAGGGCCCACGAATGTGACCTGAGACTTGAGATGCACGTGCTGATTAGGTCAAGTGTAGTCCGCTAACCCTTGTGGTCCTCCAAACCCTTTTGGGGTATCTGTGAGTTGCTCACCTTTCCACCACGTATCTGTGTGAGGCCTGACTCTCTTCATGTAATTTAGCAAAACAACATACTGTATGTAAGAGATTAAATGCAAGGCAGATATGAAAATCCACATGTCTAGAAAGAGTTGCCACAGAAGAGATTTAGAAAATGTAAGACAAGGCTATTTTTCCTACTAATATTTTTGTTTTAGAAAACACTTATTTTGGAAAAGTGTGATGTTTTTTAAAAGTGTAATATATTTAATCCTGTTCTTTTAAGCCATTTATGAGTTAATGATTATTTTAAAAGTGTCTTAGTTCTAAGTTCTAATAAGGTAAATATATATAGTTATAATGAACTAAGTAAAAGCTCTTTCTGTCCTCACTAAGTTTTAGAGTGTAAAGGGACACTGAGAGCAAAACGTTTAGGTCCTGCTATTAAAGAACACTGGGTGGAGGGTCAGGCTGTGTGGATAAGCTGGGGCAGTCCCACACTGAAAGTGAGTTCTTATTCACCCTATAGCAGCTGCTCTACTTTGGCATTTTGTAAAGTTGTTCCCAAATCATGCCATTGTCCAAGGTAGTGAGAAGGGGTTGCTGATTGGAGCTGATCTGTCATATCAAAACAATTGCATTTGGTTACTAAATCAATGACTTCCCCAGAATCTCAGAATGGGGGCTCTTGTACTCACAAGTCAGGTAAGGTTGTATTCAGTGTGCATTTTCTGTAGCATCTAGTAAGATGCCTTAGATGAAAGTAAGTCTATGCAGCAATCACTGATGTCTAGTCCTTGTGTTGAACTCAGTCACTCAGAGAATCTCACCTATGCCTTTGCTTTTAGCAAAGTGCATAATTTGGAAACTATAAAAGTATTTTCTGTTATTGTCCTGCCATCTGAAAGCATGAAAAGAATCTCATTTATGATGCCCCTTTTGTAGTCAAGGTTTGAGTTTTATCATTTTTTCTAATTCGCCCTGTTATAACTTGCAACATCAAGTGCTCCTGGGTGTCTGTCTGTCAGGACAAATTCAACATCCTGCTCTACTAGGGTAAAATAGTGAGGGTGACAAGAGAACCATGAATGGGAACTAAATTGGGAGGGACTTGTCGTGTAGAAATGAGGCCTAGCTGGGGCAGTATAATAATGCATCTGTAGTCAGGACCAGCTACACCACTTGTTGGGCCCAGTGTAAAATGAGAATTGTGGGGTCTCTTGTTCAAAACTATTAGGACTTTCAAATGGTGACACAGAGTGGTGTTAAACCAAGTATGGGCTTCTTCTCTGCCTGGAGCACTACACGACTTCACAGTTTGAGCAGCCGTGAAGCTGACCTAGTGGGTTGAAAATTATTATAGAATGGTCCCCATCAATGATGTCTCTCAGCAGTCACGTCCTCCTGTAATTCCCTGTCACAATGAGTCTGGGCTGGCTTTGTGACTTACTTTACTAAAGATTGTGACAGGGTGACCTCATACACCTCTGAGTGTAGGCCTTGTGCTACTGTTTTCACCATCTTAGAGCCTTTAGCACCATGTAACGTTTTGACTCCATTATTGGAGAAACTGAGTGGAGATAGAGGCTCTGGACAGTGAAGATAGAGGAGAGAGAGGCCCCAGTGTTCTGGCTTTCCAGCGAGATCAACCTGACATGCACTGAGGTCCTCTTGAAGTGTCTGCCTGAATTGTACCCACAGTGGCAAACTCAATTGAGACTATGTGAAGCCAAAACTCGTTGAGCGACTTAACCCAGAGAATAGTGAGAAATTAATATACAGTTGTTTTGGACCACTGAGTATTCTGATATTGTTACATAGTCAGTCAACTGAAAATCCATCTCTTTTCTGTCTACCTATCAGTGCATGGCTGGTCCTGACATTGACTGCTTCTCTTCTGAGTCCTTGAATGTTCCCTCACCTTGGCATTCCAGAAAGAATGACAAACTCAATCTAATAATGGTATTTTACTGCTCCTTGTGAAACATTATTACCCCCGAGGAGTCTATTTTCAGCTCTTTGACTGAAACCGTTTTGGCTGTTCAAATGCTTCCCTTGGTTCCTTGGCTAACTGAGGAGTTAAATACCTCCTTATTTATGAGCCAAACCAGTTTCCTAAGTATCTTCTTGGAGCAGTCACTCTTGTAACCCAAGGGATACAGCAGTGAGACTGAGTCATTTCTTACCTCACAGTGGGCTTCAGCCAAGCTCTCCACATTTTCTCCCTGCATTCAAGCATTGAGCATTTCAATGGCCTGGTAGGTCAGTTGTGTGTGCTTGGGTGTCAGTGATGTCAACTGAACAAAAGCCTAATGTCAAGACATATGTGCCATATCAGAGTTGTGTGCAGCTCTAATTGTCTGGGTACCCAATGCAAATGACATCTCTGGTTCCTCTGTTTTGGAAGAGCCCCAACTCCAAGATATTACTGATGTTCTCAAGACTTCTGGAGTCAGGGTCAGATAAAAATGGATCCCACATAGGATACTGGGGACATGTTTCAGAACCACCTGATTAAAGATTTGAAAACATGGAATCCTGAGCTGCACATGCAGACATTCCTTGTCAGTTTATGTGGTGTGGAGCTCAAGAATCCAGAGTACAGAAAGCATTCTGACTGTTTCAAATGGAAAATACTTTGCCTTTGAATGTTTTTCAGCTGTGGCACTTACCATGGGCAGGATGGCAGAAAACAGTACTCATGAATTTGTGTATAATATTTGATTATATATTTTGTTATTATGGAAGATGGGCTATTGGTTCTAAGTGATTGAGTATAAATATCCCAATGAGACAAATTAGATGACCTTTGTGCTGGTCTTGTATATCACTGCTTACCCATGGCTTCCTTTTAAGATTAACACATTTTGTTCTCTTGCTTTTCTAGTCAGCTAGTGGCAGTTGAGAGCAAGAAGCAAAATCCTTCCTGTCTCAGCAATACTGTGGAGTAGAACTATTACATTTATATGGAGTGAGTAATCAGTCTCTCTATTTTTTTCACAAGTCTCCTAACCCAGATAATTTCAAGAGGACTAAATTCCAGGTATGCTTAAAATAATTTCTCAAGCTATTGGTAGACTTTTATCCAACCCCAATGCAAAGACACTTCGGAACATCAGGCCGAAATAGTTTCCCTACCGTAAATAGAATTATAGTTTATTATGGAGACTTAAAGTAACAATGATCCGAGCAGATTAACAATGTAATTTTGTTTAATTATATTTCATTTATTCAGCTAATTTATCTTTCAGAATAATTCAATTTAAGTAATCAAGTAATTCACAAATAAAAACCAAATAATCCACATGTATGCCTCTTTAACACACACATGCAGAAATACACACAACATACACACACGTACACACAACACACATACACACACACACACATCATTCCTCATTACAGACTCACAGAAAGGCAGTGTCTGAGCTGGAGAGCTGTTCTATCCATACCCATTATTTTGGAGATGAGGTGCAGAAAGTTAAGATGCTTTGCTAAAATTCCATATCCAACCTGTGGATGATCTGCCTTGATCCCCTAGAGTTTTGTCCTGAGGCTTCTGCGTATACAGTCAAGATCATTTAATGGCTCCCTATCAAGATCCCACATATGGGTATGCCCTGTATTTAGCGAAATGTGCTTAATAGGACATTTATGCAAGAAACCGTCCCATTTCAAGAGCTTTCGTCATGGCTGACCATCCAAAGAGGCTTGACAGAACATCTGTGCTCTGTGACAGGAGAGGGAGAAAAGAGACACAAGTTTCACCTCTGCTGGGATTGCACATAAGTATGGGAACCCCCCCCTTCAAACATGATCTGTTTGGGATTCTTAGTCATTTTTTTGCCTTGCAGAAGTAGGGGCCATTGTGACTTTACCTCTCTTTTCCCAGTGCCTTGATCTGTGCTTGTGTTATATTAGGAGCTCAACGTTTGCTGAATCGACCCTGTCTGCCCTACACTGTCTGTGAGACTCAGTGCATCCTCCCTTTCCTCCACACAAGCCACCAGTGAGACCAGTAAGGAGCAGGGATGAGAAACTTGTTGGGCAAGTGACCAACTCAGAACGGTGGCACCAGGAAATGGACTAGGATACGATGCTGGACTGTTTGCCTGGAGAAAGTTGAAATATTTTTGTGGATTATAGAAATAAAAGGAAAGACAATACTTTACTCATCTAATCCTTAGGTGCTCATATTTTAATTGTGGTGCTTTAAGTAATGTCATAAATATAAGCTTAAGGAATGCTGTTACACAGAATAATAATGTGTGTGAGTCCACATCTTGTCATAACTATGAAAAGGGAGAAATGTTTAGGTTAAAAAAAATCCTGAGAGCCTGCAATGTGCACTTAGGAGTATCTTAAGCAATAAATGATGGTGATGCTTCATGAGCAACATGTATCACTGATAATGAAAACAAAACCCGTTTCTCTGTTTTTCTGTCCCCCTCTCCTTCCTTCATCTTTGCTCCATTTCAGGCAGAGGTATTTGCAAGATGGCTTCAGTACCTCCAGCCATTTTAACATCTCTTGATCAAATCCAGCAAGAAGTGGGATGTGTCTCATCCCTCAACATTTCTAGCTAATATCTCTGGCTCAGGGTATTGAGGACCCAAGCACTGTGACCCTAGAAATGAGAAGCATCCATTGATTATCTTATGCCTGGAGCTGGGGTGGAGGCAGATCACCCAAACCACAGCTTAGGGTAGAATGAAGGGTGGGTTTAAAAAATAAAAAAGACCAAATAAACAGCACCTTCATACAGTTTCCCAAAGGAGGAATGTAGGCTGGCCCAACCCCAAGCACCAATATTCCCTGCCCTGTTCTCTGTACTACATCCATTCTCAAGTGGGTTACAGCTCCCCTAGAAACCTTTCCTGATCGCCACACCTGCTATCCTACATCTCTGGTAATAGGACCACTGGGAAGAAAGTGTCTGAGGGGCAGGGGCTTAACCTTCTTGATCTCTGGGTCCCAGCTGATGGCCTCTGGACAGCACCTCTGGCTCACAGGGCCCTTTCAGCCACGAGGTGCTCCAGTGTAGCTCCCAACTGTGCTGACCTGAGCATCCTCAGCATCTGGGCATCGTGACCCTTCCTAAGTCTCCTCTGGCGTCTTCTCCACCACTCGGTTCTCTACTGCGAGGACTGCAAACAGGCTCCTGCAAGGGTGTCAGGTAGGGACAAAGGATGGGATGTGTCCTCCTTTATAAAAATAAACTCTTTACGTGTTCCGCACAGCCCAGGGAAGAGCCCTGCTGGGGAGGGACGGTGCGCAGCGTGGGGATCACCCAGACAGCGCAGCGGCTTCATTGGCTCAGGATGATTCCCTTCCGTGGCTACTACCACGATGGACAACAGGGGGCGCTGCGCCGCCGGGACTCTTTGGGACAGGAGGGAACCTTACATTTCCTCCGGGTTCTTCTTAGCTGAGATGACCTGCAACTTTCAAAAGCTTTTTCTTTCTTTTTGTTCGTAATAATGAGGAAAACACTAGGGGGAATAAATCAGATTATTTTAATATCACAATGTTCTCACTGTTCCTCCGCTAACTGCTCCCCAAGCTCTGTCTCATTCTACATGCTGTGTTGGGATATTCACACTCATCCTTCTAAATGGGAAGGGTAGAGACAGACACGTATGATGATCGCTAGTTCAGAGCCATGAACTGTCGGTCACCACGTGGCAGGGGTGGAAAAGGAAGAGAACAGGATACAGAGTGAGAGACATGTACATCACTCTCTGATTCTCGGCTTTGGGGTGAGAGTTGGAGGTTTCTCTAACTCTTAGCCTTTCAGGCCCTCGAGTGCTGTGTTTCTATGGTAGTTTTAGGTTTTACACGATCACTTCCTGATTGCTTCAACTTTTTACTAACAGGGAGTCTGTTATGTGTTTATGAAGTGCATGTACATTTATATGGCAAAACGCAAATTCAATTATTGGAAAGAATGTCTTCATTTAATCTTTATTCATTGGTGCTAATTTTTTTTCCCGGAAACAATAATAATTCAGTTTTTTAGAGCCTTTTCACTGCAATGAGGTGCCTTCAAAAAGTTTACGGAAAGTGCATATTATAAAAAACTGTGCATGGATTGCATAATTTTTTTGCACCAAAATGAAATCGTAGTACTTTGTTATGATACGTCTGAACACAGTCTAGTTTTGTTAATGGCAGCCATGCTAAGCTTACCCTCTCACACCAAACAAATGACTCAAAAGTCCAAAAGTTGGTGCAAGACTGGAAGGTTTATTCAGATAATCTGCATCTGGGGGATGACCGTCTAAAATCATCCTACCTTCTGATGACTCTTTTGGGGTTTATAAAAAAGAAAAGGTGGGAAGGTGAGGTAAGGGCTTTGTCCTGCATGAAACGGGGGGAGAATGGTCATACGATTAGCAGAGGATCTGAGTCAGATGTCAGGGTCCTCTGATGGATTGGGTGCTTTGGCGTCATGAAGTCCACAGTTGGTGGACTGGTCAGCTTCAACCCCTTGATGTTATTCCAGGATTGGAGTCCTTATCTCCTAGGGAGAGCTCAAAGACAATAACCTCAGTGGTGCATCGTCAGAACATAAATATACTTGACTCGTACCTCTAACTACTGTGGATGCAATTTGCTTTTAAGCAAGAAGATGAGTTAATAATCAGCTAGGGTGTTTTGTTTTTCTCTTTATTTTCCTCTGTTTGTAGTTGATTAGGGAGTTAAGGAAAACAAGAAAACTTAGTTTCAATCCTTAATTGTAGGTACACAACGTCTAAAGTAAATCAGCATAGGACGATGTAATGGGAGATAAACAGAAATAAACTTTTGAGAAGGATCATTTTGGGGCGTGATTTCTTCTCCAGGCAGTTTCAGCCATATAGTCAGTTTCACATTTTTTCTGCTAATCTGAAAGAATTGATGATTATCAGTTCCGAAGTTAATGGCTAATTGAAATTTTCTGCATGGTCCTAGTTATCCCAAAGATGGCTGTTCTCTGGCTAAGGTCCCCTTCAGTTTGAGACACTAAGAAAAATACGACATCAATTTGAGAAGAGCCCCTATCAGAGCAACATGAATTGTGCTAAAGTTGAAACAAGACCAAACATCAAATTTATAGTGAAGCTTGGGTGGAAGAATGAGTAAATCATTAAGGCTTTACAAAAAGGTTATAGGACAATCCCCCAAAGAAACCAGCAGTTTACAAATGAATAACTCATTTTAAGAAGGGAGGAGACGATGTTGAAGCTGAAGCCTGAAGTGAAAGACCATCCACATCAATTTGTGAAGAAAAAATTCATCTTGTTTTGTGATCTAATTTAAGAGGACCAATGATTAACTGCAGAAATAATAGGAGCACTATAAACATTTCAATTGGTTCAACCTACACAATTCTGACTGAAAAATTAAAGATGAGCAAACTTTCTGCTCAATGGGTGCCAAAACTACTGTCCCCAGATCAGTTGCACACAAGAGCAGAGCTTTCAATGGAAATTTTCAAGTGGAATCAAGATCCTGAAGCATTTCTTCCAAGAATTGTAACAGGAGATGAAACATGGTTTTCTCAGTACGATCCTGAAGACAAAAGATAATCAAAGCCTTGACTACCAAGAGATAGAAGTGGTGTGGTCAAAGCAAAAGCAGACTGGTCAAGAGCAAAGGTCATGGCAACAGGTTTTTGGGATACTCAAGACACTGTGTTTTGACTTCCTGGAGGGCCAAAGAACAATAACATCTTCTTATTATGAGAGTGTTTGGAGAAAGTTAGCCAAAGCTTTAGCAGAAATATGCTTGGGAAAGCTTCCCCAGACAGTCTTTCTGTGCAATGACAATGGTCCTGCTCATTCCTTTCATCAAACAAGGGCAAATTTGTGAGTTTTGATTGGATGTTGTAAGTATCCACCTGACATTTCTGATTTGGCTCCTTCTAACTTTTTGTTTCTGAATCTTAAAAAATCTTTAAACGGCACCCATTATTGGTCTGTTAATATAGCTGGCCTGTTTGCTCAGCTGGTTAGAGTGTGGTGCTGATAACACCAAAGTCAAGGGTTCAGATCTCTGTACCCGCCAGCTGCAAAAAAAAAAAAAAAAAAAAATGCAGTCGCTAAATTCTCAGGAACTCTGTGAGTCAGTTGTAAATGGCCATTGTTAAAAATTAAATTATATAAACTTAAAATAAATTATATTAATTATGTAAAAATGATTGCATTGACTTGATTAAATTTTCAGGACCCTCACTTCTTTAGGGATGTACTAAATGGCTGGTGTCATGGCTTATAAAAGTGTTGTGAATTTCATGGAGCTTATGTGGACAAATGACGTTATGTATTCTATTTTTATCATTTAATTCCATTCTTCCACGAACTTTTTCAAGTCCCTTTGTAAACTCAGAATCTAAGGATATGCAGTACGACATATAACCTTTAAGGCTTACTCTCACTGGTATGGATTACTGTGTGTAACTCCTCTTTTTCCCCTCAGATACGAACACTCTATGTACAGTCTTTGCTAAGGACTGAATCGTGTCCCTCCAAAATTTATTTGTTGAAGTCCTAACCCACAATATGACAATATTGGGAGGTCGGGGCAACAAGGAGTTACTTAAAGTTAAATGAGGTCACAAGGGTGGGGCCCTGATTCAATAGGATTATTGTCCTTATAAGAAGAGACACTAGAGAGCTTACTTCCTCCACCCACAGGTGAGGAAACAGCAGGAGGGCAGCCGTCAATGAACCAGGAGGAGAGCCCTCACCAGAGGTTGAGCCCTGTCAGATTCTTCACTCTGGACTTTCCAGTGTCCAGAACTGAGTGTGATATTGTGATTTATAATAAGGAATATATATTTGATCTTTATCCCTGTTTCTTGGCACATAGCTCCTATAACACTTGGAATTTCTGAAGTGATAAGTGTCTATTTGTATGCTAATGCAATGACTTGTGGTTGGGGTTAACCTGGATAGCCTCAGGATGGGGGCTGGTTGCCAGGAGAACCAACCAAGTGATTAGAAGGTTGGAACTTTGAGTCTCATCCCCCAACCTCTGGAGAGAAGGAAGGGGATGAAATTTGAGATGATCATCAGTGAACAGTGATTTCACTAATTATGCCTACCTAATGAAGCCACCGTAAAAACCCAAAATGAGAGGGTTTGGAGAACTTCTGGGTTTGAGGAAAAAGAAAACATCTATATGTTGGGAGGGTCACACATCCCAACTCTGCAGGGACAGAAGATCCTGTGCTCAGGACCCTTTTGAGCCTTGACCTACATATCTCTTCATCTGTATCCATTAACATATTCTTTATGACAAATGTGTAAACATATGTAAAGGATTTTACTGAGTTCTGTGAGCCTTCTAGCAAGTCTCTGAACCTGGGGAGGGAGTCTTGGGAACTTTTGACCTATAGCTATGGGTTAAGGAAACTTTTGATTTATAGCTATGGTTTAAAAGCACAGGTAATGATGTGCTGATTGCCACTGGCATCTTACACGGAGGACAGTTTTGTAGGACTGAGCCCTTCTCCTGTGGAGGTCTGTGCTAACTTCCATTAGTGTCAGAATTGAATTGAATTGTAGGACACTCAGCTTCTCAAATGTAGCTGCTGTCTGTCGTACTTATAAGAGCAAGAATTACTGACATTATAGAGTGGTGGGAGGAATGGAAATTGCTATATCTGAGGGCCTGGAAGAAGAGCAGAGAAATGGAAGTCAAGAGTCCCAGACTGAAGATCAGAGGTACAGATTTGGTGTCATTGTACCTCTGCTCTATTCTAAGTCTCCAAAAAGACCCACTCTGTCATCAGAACAATCACTTGTTTTTTAAATTTTAATTAATTAATTAATTAATTATTATGTTTTACATTCTAAGATGCTGTTATGGAGCAGTTAGGGGGGAGGGAAAGAGGGGAAGGGGGAAAGGGATAAAGTGGGAGGAGGAGGAATAAGGGGGGCCATGCCCCTCATTCCAGCATGGGAGCCCAGGGTTCTTCTGGCAGTGGCTCAGTGGTTGTTGCTGGGCTGGGTGCAGATGTCGGGGGAATGTGGTCAAGGCCCTTGGCCCCCCACCACCCTGATTCAGGAGCATGGGGCACTTCCAGCAGTGACTCAGTGGTCATCACTGGGCTCATTGTGGATGTCGAGAGTGAGGTTGGTTGAGGCCCTCAGTCCCCCACTGACCTGGCTTTGGATCCCCGGGGGCTTCCATTCTAGTCCGTCTTGGTTTTACAGATGTTCTTAGATTGTGCTAGACCTTTACTGGTTAATATCAGAACTTTGATCTGTGGGTCTTTTGTGTTTTCTTTCAGTTCTATGTTGGATTATTTGCTGTTTCTACCACTTAAACTCTGCACTGGAACTCATTTGTTGTCCTTTGCTTACTTCTAAAAAGGGGAAACCTCTTATGTGAAGAAGCACTTCAGTCCTGTGGTTGAGCTAAATTGCTACTTTGCTGCTGATTATCTGGGGAAGGCTTTCTCTGCAGCTCAGGTTTTAATTGTTGACTTTGTAAGCACTTCCGGGTCTGGTACACCTGGGTTGTGTGGAAACTCTGGTCTGGGCCTGAGTCTTTTCAGCAAACTACATCCCTTCAGTTCTGTATTCCTGACCAGTCTCCACTGAATGGTCCTGTGCTGATTGGAGGGCAGATCAGCTGTCCATGCTGTGTCCCATTGTTCTCCTGGTGGGCCCATCTCCCCCACTGTCCACACTCCAAACATTTCCTTTGGGACAGGCCATGTGCCAGTCCCTTGTGATGACTCACCAGTCTCTGAGTGGTGCCTTTTTTCAGTTGTCTATGGCCCTTTACACCTATGTGGGTCTTCAGGAACCCTGTTAGTGGTCTTGCTGGCCTGGCAAACACCAGGGCCCTCTTGTACCCTGCAGCCTCCAAGCAACTTCAAAAAGGGCACAGCTGCGGCTATTGATAACTCTTGCTCTGTGTGTTCACCAGGGCCAGGCTTGAAGTGGATGGGGCTCAAAGTGGTCAGAGTGGTCCTTTCTCTCATCATGGCTTCTCCTGCCTTCATGAACTCCATAGGTCTCTCCTCCTCTTACCCTGAGATCTAGTGGCCCCAGCTTGGCAGTTGTTGCTTTTTAATCATTGTAAGTTGGTTAATTGTGGGAGAGAGTGATGCCAAGGACCATCTGTTCTGCCATCTTGACCAAAAGTAGAATAATCACTTGAGTGCTGGACCTGTCCACAACTTGCAAGGGCCTTTCCTTTCCTCTTTCTCATTATTCCTGAGCATAGCCTTGCAATGGAGGAAGGGCAGGGGCTCCCATTATTCCTGTCTCCTCTCTGTGGCTCTATAGTTTCCTAATCTTGGAGCCTGTGCCCCTCCTCATCTGTGTTGAATGAACTGATGATTCACTGCTGGGGACAGCTGTGGAGGGCAGAAGGGGCGGGAGCCAACTGGCCTTGATGAGAGATCCACTTCAATGTCCTACTCCCTCCTCATCTCCACCAGGTCTCCAGTTGCCCTCTTCTCCAGGACATGGAAGTTGTGGGGAAAGATACCCATCTCTTCTCCAGGCAGTACTGGAATCTGTCCAAATTTCTACCTGGACACTTGTCTCATTCCACCTTTGACTACAACCCTGGATTCACTCCTAGTACAAACACTAATAACTGGAGATTTGATAACCTCATTAAAAAAACCTTTTTTCCAGGCTAAACTTTTTCTCATTTCTTTTGGTCTGTCTACATTTATAGCATTCCTTTTTTTCTTTCTTTCTTTTTTGTATCATAAAATTCATGATTTATAAATCAGAAGGAATGGAATACATTCAGTTTCTACTGATACACTGAGGCCCTTATATTTCTTCAGATGGAAATAGTGTCAAAGAAAACCAAAGCTGGACAGTAGTTAAAGCAATAAAAACAAATCTACTCAAATCTGTTGCTATAGGGGAAATGCAGCCTCTGTATCAAGCTAAGCTCTTTTCTGGAATACAACTAGAACAAGTGGACACCTATACAGAAGTTATGGGTTGATCTGTGTTGGGGGTATGGGGGAGGGTTGGTGGATGGAAAACTAGTAGGAGGAGATATCAAGGCTAGAGGTATCATTGCTCAATTGACTCAATTAGATTTTTATTTGAAGGCAGGCCAGAGTGATCAGATATCACGTAGTGGATGGTGGGAATGAGGAATTTGATTAGATACTGAGGGTAAGAGACCCACCGTAAACTGAGTTGGGAGGGTTTTTCGACTGGACTCTACAAGGAAGGACTTCAAAGCCTGAGGTAAAGGCCTGGTTGTGAAGCAAGTTTAGAAGAGCCTGACCACAGTTTTGTCTAAGAGAGTGTTTGTCAGAAGGCTGATATCAGTTGAGACCTCAGTTTCTTGGCCAAAGGCAGAAAGAGGGCCAAGTCTGTGCTGCTTCATGGTCTCTTACCCTTACGTCTCTCTTTCCCACAAAACTCAGGATATAGGAAGGGAAAAGTCTCTAGAATAGATTGTGATTAAATGACAGCAGAGTGGCACCAACAAACACACAGAGACTTGTAGATTATTCTGTAAGAAGTTTATTGCAAGATTGACAAGGTGGGTCAGCTCAGCAAAGCTGCAGGGGTGTTGGGGGCTGGTGTGATAAGGACAGATACTGTACCCTGGGTGAAAGGAGGAGTGGGTTCTTGGCTATGACAGCGGAGCCTGGCAGTGAAGGACGGCGCAAAGTGCTGATACAGGAGCTTAGAAGATTAAGTCCAAGTGAACCGAAACCACAGGATATCTGGGATAGTCCCAACACGAACTATAGTTACAAGCAACTATATAGAACATCTGTGCCATTGTCTGTCTATATCTGCAGTTTGAAACAGGCAGTGGAGGTCCTGTGAGGTTACAGTAGGTTAAAGGCACCCTAACAAAGCTCCTATAACAATTTGTAAAACCACTTGTAGGGCACGTTATATTTTTGGTACCACAAACTTTAACAACATCAGCAACAGTTGTATGAAGAAAAGTATTCTTGTCTTTTCACCTTCCTGTGTAGCTAATCTCTACCTGCATAGCATTGTCACAATGGGAGTGGGTCACATTTATGTGCTGGATGTTAAACCACTGACCCCAGGTTAAATTATCTGGTGGGACATTGAATGAGCCCACCATTCCCAGGATCCCCAAGAGAAGCAGACAAAGTTGACAATAGCACAGCTTTGGAACCATGTTTCCTGTGAGAAAAGAAGAGAAGTAACTACTCCTGCATCCCGTCTCATTTCTGACATGCTCTTTCCTGTCTCACCCTGCAGGCCACTCTGCTGTCTCCCTGGGGGTCACATTTCCATTTTCCTCCAGTCTCCAAAGTGTGCCCAGCCTCCTCGCAGTAACTTCAGCTCATCCCACCCTCAATGGCTGCCCTGTCGCTGCCTGTCGGGCCCCCGTTCTAAGGTTCATTGTCTTACCCAGTCTCTGTACTGCAGCTCCTGTGAAAACAGACCCAACTGGTCATCCTAAAGCTCATGGACAGCTAGTCCCTCCTACGTGGGACTGTAGATATAAAGCAGGCCCTGGGTGTGGTGCCAGCAGAGCCAGGAGGACTCTGAGTCTTGGCTGTGCAGAAACCCACATATTGGCACATCGTCCACTTGTGTAATCAGCTTTTCTGTGTGATCACATGGCTGACCAATGGATTTGCAAGTACAGTGCCACTGCTCCTTCTGTTGTAAGGAATCTAATAGCAAGGTATCCTATGCAAGGCAGAGGTCTTCCAGTTGGAATGAACTCTGTACCCTGGCTGGAGGGTGACCATAGATTTTACAACTTCTCAGAGCAGGTCTTTCTGACAGCCTGGTCTCCACAATGATACTGGAGAGTAGAGCAACAGAGTCCATGGGACAGAATAGGGCAGGGGCTAGTTTTAGCATGAGTAAAGCATCCACTTTGAGGCAGCACCGTGTTTCTCTGAAGTAACAGCACTCAGGGGAATGGGGCTTTATGGGGGCACAGGGACTGGAGGAAGTTACCTCAACCGATGGGTCTAGGAAGGCTTCTAGAGGAGGCTCCATTTGAGTAGGGCCATGAAGAATGATCAGGGGTTTGCTAGAGCATTAGGGAATGGATGGACCTTCTAAGCAAAGAGACTGGCTTGGGAAAATGCACAGAGGTGGGAAGTGTATCACAGGCAGGAAGTTCTGCATGCTGAGAAATGTTAAATCACTGGTCCCACTTCTAGATGGAAAAACGGGAATTAGATCTCTAAAATTATATCAAATCCCATAAAATTCTGATAAAATTAATTAATATGATTTTAAAATATCTTGTACTATATTTTACTACCATGCAGTATTCCTGTCACCTGAAAATACAGTAATTTTACCGCTAATGATCTTATGTACATGTGGTCACAATGGTGACCTGGTCTGGATTCAATGCAGAGCTAGTAGGGCTCTGCCCTGAATCCTGTTCTGTCTCAAATTCATTAACATCTTTTGTTGAGAAGCAAGTTTTTTATGTATATTGTGTGGAATTCAGTTTTACAGGTGATGAGAATGTAAAGATGAGTGAGCTATAGAGTATGCCCCTGTGACGCTGACAGCCACACTGCTAGAAAGACCTGTACTCAAGTGTCTATAATATGAGGCAAAACCCACATGCCCCAGGCACAAGGGTGTATCTGTCTTAAAACCTCTTCTTTTCAGCATATACAGTGTTATTTTTAATGTTTGGACTTGAAAGCTAAAGTTTGAAGTTGGGATAGTTCACACAAAACAATTTGTATTGTCTCATCTTAGAAAAATGTCATATGATGCTGGTTGGTGCACCGAGCCTCTGTTAAGGCACAGTATCAATGACAGCTGAGTAGCAGCTGCCTCTGTGAAGGGGGCACTAGCTCAGGGGACTTTACTGACTTCACTCCTCCCTCCTGACTCTCATCCTGTGCGTTCACTCATTGATGACACCTGCCTTGCTCCTGTGATATTTGTGTTATGACAATCAGATTTGTTACAAGTGTCCTGAGAGACGTCTGAGACCATCATACTCTGTCCTTTTCATGGCCATGTGCCTTAGTTATAATTGAATTAAAAACATCCTCTAAGATTTGTTGTAATTTGTCCCTCTGTAGGTGTCCTCTGTGCGTTTTTGAACTGTTCTCCATAGTTCCACAGCTAGCACAAGTGATCTCGTTTGATATTTAAGGCCTTTGGGAGAGGACCTGCTTATATGAAGCAGGAGTCAGTGTAAGCCTAGGTTAATCAAAATAGACTCGGGCCTCACTGTGACTTTGTAGAAGTCTGCTACTGCGCTCTGTTTATTATTTTTAGCATAACCCAATTCCTCACTCAACTGGTGGTAAACTTCTCTTACAGGACCATCTAGCCATTTTTGAGGAATAGCTACTAGCTTCCACTGAATTATGGGGTAATCATATGAGGTTCTTACTTGTCCTTGCGAGATACTGTAAGATATTATCCCAGAGACGGACTTCTGAATTTGTGGTAAAAACCACCTTTGACGTTTCTGGCCTCAAGGTTTATCACTTTCTCCTCTGGATGGGGCCCATGTTCAGAAATGTGATGTGTGTCATATGCAATTTCTTCAGACCCAAGGCACCTTTTCACATTTTCTCTTGACCTACTGACACTGACATGGAGACCATCATGCCTTTCTGCACACAGTTTTCCTAACGTTTGCATGGGAATCACAAAACATACTATTGGCAGGTGCCACCTGAGACTTATAATTACATGATGCAGGTTAATTCAAGTGCAATGAATGGAGAGTTAACTCATCTAAGCTCAAAACACGTTTGTGTACTGAGATCTCCTTGTGTCTCAGACTCAGCAAGATGGCCCTAGGCCTTCTTTCTTCTTGCTTCAGGCCTCCTACATATCTCCCCTGAGGCCATAGAACAGAAGCAGGTCTTGGCTTCTTTGATCAAATTTCTGGAATTATACAGGAATGGTCTAAGCCTTTGCTGCTCTCTGGCAGACATAGTTTTTTCCTCTATAGAGAAGTCGGTTGAATGCTCAGATGGAATTATTAAAAAGGATGTCAGAAGAAGGATTCGAACAAGTGTTTTTTCCTGAGAAATTAGATTACATTCAAGTAAAGTGGAGACATCCCATGTTGAAGGTGGTTACTGAGATCTGAGGGCCCTCATGAAATACATGTCTTACATCTGTAGGTGTGCATCTCTGTGAGTGGAAGTTCTTCAACACAGTGCTTAGATGATGAACAGCATTTTGAAGGTGCCCGTCCTAACTCTCACCACATGCATGACACACGTCAGTTAGTCAACCTCTTTAAGCAGATGGGGTGCAATGGGCTGAGCGTAAAGCTCAGGTCTGGACTTGGGGTATCACTCTAAGGATAGCAGGGTGTAGTGCATTGAACTATGTCCCCACCAACTACTGAAGCTTGAATTGTGTCCCCCAAGTGTTATGCATTAGAAAAATGGTCCCCCGTGTGACTGTTAAGAGGGTTGGAAATCTTATTAGGTAATAGCGTTGAAAGGTGGAGCCTTGAAGGGGTCATTAGATTGTAGCCCATATCTCAGTGAATAGATAAAAAATAGTGGTCAGGGGCATGGTTCTGAGGGTTTTAAAAGAAAAGAGAAAAGAGTCTTTCTTTCTGCTCTCTCTCCTTCTACTATCTTGCAATATGAGACCCTTGGGTCACTGTCACCACCACCAAATGGACTTTGGAAAAGCAAGAGAACAAAATGTGTTAATCTTAAAAGGAAGCCATGGGTAAGCAATGATATACAAGACCAGCACAGAGGTCACCTTTTTTGTCTCATTGGGATATTTATACTCAATCGCTGAGAACCAATAGCCCATCTTCCACAAAAAAAAAATACATAATCAAATATTATAGACAAATTCATGAGTAATGTTTTCTGCCATCCTGCCTGTTGTAAGTGCCGTAGCTGAAAAATCTTAAAAGGCTAAGTATTTTCCATTTGAATCAGTTGGAGTGCTTTCTGTACTCTTGATTCTTGAGCTCTATGCTGAATATACTGACACAGAATGTCTGCATGTGTAGCTCAGGATTCCACATTTTCAAACCTTTCCTCGGGTGGTTCCGAAACATGTCCCCAGTCTCCCATGCGGGATCCATTTTTATCTGACCCTGACTTCAGAAGTCTTGAGGACATCAGTAATATCTTGGAGTTGGGGATCTTCCAAAACAGAGTAAGCAGTGATGTCATTTGCATTGGGCACCCAGACAATTAGAGCTGCACACAACTCTGATATGGCACATATGTCTTGACATTAGGCTTTTGTTCAGTTGACATCACTGACACCCAAGCACACACAACTGACCTACCAGGCCATTGAAATGCTCAATGCTTGAATGCAGGGAGAAAATGTGGAGAGCTTGGCTGAAGCCCACTGTGAGGTAAGAAATGACTCAGTCTCACTGCTGTATCCCTTGGGTTACAAGAGTGACTGCTCCAAGAAGATACTTAGGAAACTGGTTTGGCTCATAAATAAGGAGGTATTTAACTCCTCAGTTAGCCAAGGAACCAAGGGAAGCATTTGAACAGCCAAAACGGTTTCAGTCAAAGAGCTGAAAATAGACTCCTCGGGGGTAATAATGTTTCACAAGGAGCAGTAAAATACCATTATTAGATTGAGTTTGTCATTCTTTCTGGAATGCCAAGGTGAGGGAACATTCAAGGACTCAGAAGAGAAGCAGTCAATGTCAGGACCAGCCATGCACTGATAGGTAGACAGAAAAGAGATGGATTTTCAGTTGACTGACTATGTAACAATATCAGAATACTCAGTGGTCCAAAACAACTGTATATTAATTTCTCACTATTCTCTGGGTTAAGTCGCTCAACGAGTTTTGGCTTCACATAGTCTCAATTGAGTTTGCCACTGTGGGTACAATTCAGGCAGACACTTCAAGAGGACCTCAGTGCATGTCAGGTTGATCTCGCTGGAAAGCCAGAACACTGGGGCCTCTCTCTCCTCTATCTTCACTGTCCAGAGCCTCTATCTCCACTCAGTTTCTCCAATAATGGAGTCAAAACGTTACATGGTGCTAAAGGCTCTAAGATGGTGAAAACAGTAGCACAAGGCCTACACTCAGAGGTGTATGAGGTCACCCTGTCACAATCTTTAGTAAAGTAAGTCACAAAGCCAGCCCAGACTCATTGTGACAGGGAATTACAGGAGGACGTGACTGCTGAGAGACATCATTGATGGGGACCATTCTATAATAATTTTCAACCCACTAGGTCAGCTTCATGGCTGCTCAAACTGTGAAGTCGTGTAGTGCTCCAGGCAGAGAAGAAGCCCATACTTGGTTTAACACCACTCTGTGTCACCATTTGAAAGTCCTAATAGTTTTGAACAAGAGACCCCACAATTCTCATTTTACACTGGGCCCAACAAGTGGTGTAGCTGGTCCTGACTACAGATGCATTATTATACTGCCCCAGCTAGGCCTCATTTCTACACGACAAGTCCCTCCCAATTTAGTTCCCATTCATGGTTCTCTTGTCACCCTCACTATTTTACCCTAGTAGAGCAGGATGTTGAATTTGTCCTGACAGACAGACACCCAGGAGCACTTGATGTTGCAAGTTATAACAGGGCGAATTAGAAAAAATGATAAAACTCAAACCTTGACTACAAAAGGGGCATCATAAATGAGATTCTTTTCATGCTTTCAGATGGCAGGACAATAACAGAAAATACTTTTATAGTTTCCAAATTATGCACTTTGCTAAAAGCAAAGGCATAGGTGAGATTCTCTGAGTGACTGAGTTCAACACAAGGACTAGACATCAGTGATTGCTGCATAGACTTACTTTCATCTAAGGCATCTTACTAGATGCTACAGAAAATGCACACTGAATACAACCTTACCTGACTTGTGAGTACAAGAGCCCCCATTCTGAGATTCTGGGGAAGTCATTGATATAGTAACCAAATGCAGTTGTTTTGATATGACAGATCAGCTCCAACCAGCAACCCCTTCCCACTACCTTGGATAATAGCATGTTTCTGGAACAACCTCACAAAATGTCAAAGTAGAGCAGCTGCTATAGGGTGAGAAAGAACTCATGTTCAGTGTGGGACTGCCCCAGCTCATCCACACAGCCTGACCCTCCTAGTGAGGACAAAAAGAGCTTTTATTTAGTTCATTATATCTATATATATTTAACTTATTAGAACTTAGAACTAAGATATTTTTACAATAATCATTAACTCATAAATGGCTTAAAAGAACAGGATTAAATATATTACACTTTTAAAAAACATCACACTTTTCCAAAATAAGTGTTTTCTAAAACAAAAATATTAGTAGGAAAAATAACCTTGTCTTACATTTTCTAAATCTCTTCTGTGGCAACTCTTTCTAGACATGTGGATTTTCATATCTGCTTTGCATTTAATCTGTTACATACAGTATGTTGTTTTGCTAAATTACATGAAGAGAGTCAGGCCTCACACAGACACGTGGTGGAAAGGTGAGCACGTCACAGATACCCCAAAAGGGTTTGGAGGACCACAAGGGTTAGCGGACTACACTTGACCTAATCAGCACGTGCATCTCAAGTCTCAGGTCACATTCGTGGGCCCTGAGATGAGCCTTTACACACTCAGAAACATTTCCTGGGAATGTTGCAGATGAAGATAGAAGGCTTTTTCTGCTCTCTTTACTCTTAAGAGTACAGAAGGTTTGGAGTTGGTGCAGCTGTCTTACAATATGTGAGGGAAAGCCGCCTGAGAAGTGAACGCAGATAGAGGAGACAGGGGAATGGAGAAATAGAAACTGGGTTGTGTTTTCATCATCTGAGTTCTGATAAGTCGCTCATTAAGCCATAACAAGCCCTATTGCTTAGGACAGTTTAACTGTACTTTCGGGTTCTTAGCACATCAGAAACACCAAGCTTGGAGGGATGGGATTTTGGGGTGCTAAGAAGCAGAAAAAAGTATATTAAAATGAGCATCAGATTAGAAATTTATTCTGTGTTATTTATTCATTTTCTCATGATCAGCATTTTTTATCAGATAGACAAGGTAGATCTCTTTGACAGGATTGCTTTTGAGCAGAGACTTGTGAGGGATGAGGACATTCACCATGCACCTGTCGGGGACGTGGGGCTGAAGTGACCATAAGGCAGGAATGTGCCTGGTATCTTCAAGGAACACCAATGAGCTCAGAAGCTACAGAAGAGTGAGTGAGAGGGAAAATAGTAGGGGTTTGTCTGAAAAGTAAGTATGCAAGAGGACACGTCACGTAAGAGCACAGGAGCTTTGCAGGGATTCTAGCTTTTACTCAGAGAGAAATGAAGAAGCTCTAGCGTGCTCTGAGCACAGTTGCATGACCCAAGGTATGCCTTAAAAGGATCCCGCGGGCTGCCGTGGGTGCTGAAGGTGGAAGCAGAGAGCACAGGCCAGGTTTTTGAAGTGATGGCCGTGGGAGGTAGCGGTGTCTCAGAACAGGTGGTAGCAATAGAGATGCGAGTGGTGGACAGATCCAGGCACATTGTGAAGACAGAAACAAGTGTTTCATGATGATTAGCTGGAGGATGTAAGAGAAATAAAAGAGTAAAGAATACCTCTATGTACCTTTAACTGGAAAGACAGAGATATTTTCGGCTGAGATGGGGATACTGGAGAAGCAACTGGCAGAAGAGGGGAGTTGAGGAGAAGATCAGTGTTGCCACTGGAGATGTAAAAGTTTGCAACATGTTGCATATCCATGCAGAGATAACAAAATGCAAGGCGGATATACAAGTCTACAGTTCAACAGAGGGAGCTGGCCTGAAGATTTGGGAATGTTTTCGGAGCTGATGCTATTTTACCTTCCGATCCCACTGCATGTCACTCAGAGATTTCACATACATCAAGAAGAAATCCAATACTGACCCTAGCGAGCTCCAACACAGACCAGAGGAACCAACGTAGGAGACTGAGAGTGGAAGCCCTGTATGAAAGGGCACTAGCTGGTAGACAGTAGTGTCCCTGAGACCAGGAGGCAGGCTGACTACCTGCCTGAGTGCACCAGGACTGACCTCACAATGCTTTTCATTCCTGTTTCTGTCATAGGAAGCTGATTCCCAGGTCATCCCAGGACGAGAGAGTGCTCAGCTGTGTTAATTGCTGCTAATAGATCAATAAGCTAAGCATGAAAAGTTGACTCAATCAGAGGACAGGGCAGAGGGCGTGCCTTACTCCAAATGTCAGGGATCTGCATGACTTGAACAGTTGGTTAGAGGACAAGAGACTGCTGAGTGGATTGGGGAGATTTTCAAACTTCTTGACCTACAGAAAACAGTCTTGTCCAGGACATAAATGGAAAGAGGGTCAACAACACAGCCATATTTTCTGTCCTAGAGGAGAGAATGAAGAGGAGAGCCAGGCATCCACTCTCCCTTCCCCTGAGATACTGTTCCCCATTCTCATTGCTCCAGACCGTACCATCTTGACTGTGTTTGTCTCCATCTCTCCTCACTCCTCTGTGGACTCATCTGATCAACTCACTTGACAAATCCTCCCTCCCACTCAAATCCAGCTCCAGCTCCTTCCCTCCCTCTCAACCCACACTTCTGCCTCTGCCTGTTGTCCTGGAGAGCTCTGCAGATTACCCACTGTATTACTTTGCCAGTAAAATGACATGCCACAGACTGGGTGGCTTGACCAGAGAAATTTACTTCCTCACAGTTGTCGAATGGAGAATTTCAAGATCAAGGTGTCAGCAGTTTGGGTTTCTTCTGAGTTCCCCCTCTCCATGTCTTGCAGACACCTGCCTTCTCACTGTGTCCTCACATGCATGGTCGTCCCTCCATTCGTGCTCACATCGCTGGTGTGTCTCTGTGTGTCCTAATCTCCCCTTATTTCAGGACACCTGTCAGACTAGATTAGGATCCAACCTAACAGCCTCAGTTTAGTTACCTGTTTAGAGATCCCATCTCCAAGCACAGTCCCTTAGTGGGCACTCAAGGGTTGTGGCTTCACACATGAATTTTGGGCAAACACACTTTAGTCCATGACACCCACAGACCCACCCCATTTTTATTTCCACACAGTCCATATACAATATTGAAGGGAAAAGGATGTGTTCAGTTCCAAATTTATCACTAATTTTGTTTGAAACCTTGGTAGGTCACCTCACCTTTCTGTTTCTCACATGGAAAGAGTAAAAGACCTTTCAACTTCTTACCAGCTCTGACTCTCTGTGCTCCTCAGAGTTCCTGATGAAGAAGTATAGGTGTGTGTGTGTGTGTGTGTGCATGTGCGTGTGTGTGTGTGTGTGTGTGTGTGTGTGTGAGAGAGAGAGAGAGAGAGAGAGAGACAGAGACAGAGACAGAGACAGAGGCAGAGAGACAGAGAGAGAGAGAAAGCCCCATGTGGGGAGGACTGTGTACAGAAAATGTAATTCATATATCTGTACTGAGAGATCCTGAAAATAAAATATTATTCCAATAATACAGATTTAGGAAAAATAAAATATAGTCTGGTGAAACTATTCTTTTCTACAGAGTGCACTCTTAATTTAAGACTTTTCCTCAAAAACCTAACTAATTTTATTTTAGAGAATGACCAAGGCCTGTCCCTCAGAAAACTCAATCAATTGTCCAACAGAAAAGATCAGCCCAAAAGACTACAATGATCAAATCAAGGTAATTAGTGTTTCCATTCTCTTAAACTTTATCATTTCTTTGTGAGGAGAACATTCAGAACCCTCTCTTCTAGCTTTTTTGAAATATGCAATAGCACAGTGTTAACTGTGGTCTTCCTAACACTCAGTTGAATACCAAAACTTATACTTCCTAACTGTGGCTTTGTACATTGTATTGAAATGTCACATTGTACCCAGTACATACGTACAATCAAAATGTTTTAAAATTTTTAAGTATTAAAAAAATGAATTAATAAAGAAAATGTTTTTTTTAATAAAAGACTACAATGCTTTCATGTCTCTAGATTAGAGGACCGCTTAGTGCACTGGGAGAACCTGTGAGTCGGCAGAACTTAATGTAACAGATCCCATCCAGACCATTCCTAATAAGGTTCCTGCCCCTGACCTTCCTTTGATCTCAGGAGAAGAAGAGGCCCAAAACTCATTAAAACTAAAAGGAAGAATAAAGTACTTTACAGCCAAAACGTTCCTAGCATCATTTACTATTTTTGTGCCTTATGGTTTTACAAGAAAATTTTTAAAAAGGAGGGAATCATGAGCACTTTGGTGTACTTATGCCTTAAAAGGCAATTGTTATTGACACAGCAGTGTGGATCAGGAGAGCTCCTCACCTTTGGAGGTGGTGCAAGTGTTCACCTGTGCTCAGTATGCTGGTGGTCCTCCAACAGCCTTATCATTCTGTGCAGTCAGTAAGGGTTTTAATGTTTCCCTGGTGGAACCAAGCAGGCAAGCTCCTTATTCCAGGTCATATGCTTGGTAAGCAGCAGAGCTCTCATTCAAAACCCTGTCTCTTCTTTTATAAAGGCCCTGTGGTTTAGATAGACAGCTGAGTCTTGCACTGTCCTAAAACCATGAAAAAAATTTTTTTCAATGAAGTTAGAATCATAGCTAACTAATTTTGAAAAGGTTCTCTCCAACATGAATATCCAACCAGACTTTGGAAGTTGTGTGGGATGCAGAAAAATACTTCTTTTGCGGGATGTTTCTGCGTACTGCAGCACCTCAGGCATAACTGGCCTCTGCCCAATAATTTGTCAATATAAAATGATGAAAACTGGCAAGAGAGATCCCCAGGACATCTCTCACAAGGTCTCCCATGCAGCAGCCTTCCTCATCCTTGGGAAATTAACCCTGAATTGGGCTTCTCTTCCTACAATTATTTTCCAGACCAGGAAGTTACAGGAAGAGAACGTAGGTGGGGTTATAGTTTAACAATATAGGCTGGTAACTTTCAGTGAAACAAGTCAGATGACATTCCAGTAAGGCAATCAAGTGATCCGTTAACAAAAGCTTGATCTTAGCAAACATTCCTTCTTACAGCAATTTCTCAGTATCTTTACATAACAATCAGTAACTAGTCTGTCCTTGAGCCAGCAACCTTGCTGTGCCACAAATCTTTATCTTACACCAGAGACTTATAGCCTGAGAAAAATCTCCAGTCCTCCACAAGGTCAATATTTGAAACTACAAGGCTTTGAAAAACCAGGCCCTATGAAGTACATATGCTTTATAGTATATTCCACAGCTTGGCCTTTCCAGATGGTCATGGCCCAGGCTTGTGTCTGAGTTCCTCTGTTGTTTCTCCAGTACTCTGGCATCTTGAGGCTGGTCCTTCTCCAAGAGGCCAACCTTTTCACTCACCTTCCTGGATATGTCCTTCCATCCCTGGAGAGCTACTCAAGGTCAAGACCTGAGCTTTATGATCAGCCCATTGCACCCCATGTGCTTACAAAAGTTGACTAACTGCCCTGTGTCATGCATGGGGTTAGAATTAGTGCTGGTGGCTTCAAAATGCTGTTCATCATCTAAGCACTGTGCTGAGGAACTTTCATTTACAGAGATGCAAAACCTACAGATGCAAGACGTCTATTTCATGTGAGCCCTCAGATCTCAGTAACCACCTTCAACATAGGATGTCTCCACTTTACTTCAATGTAATCTAATTCCTCAGGAAAAAACACTAATCCTTCTTCTGACATCTGCTTTAATAATTCCATCTTAGCATTCAACTGACTTCTCTAGAGAGAAAAAACTATATCAGTCAGAGAGCAGCAAAGGCTTAGACCATTCCTGTTTGACTCCAGAAACTTGATCAAAGAAGCCAAGACCTGCTTCAGTTCTATGGCCTCAAGGAGATATGTAAAAGGCCTAAAGCAAGAAGAAGGCCTAGGGCCATCTTGCTGAGCCTGAGACATAAGGAGATCCCAGCATACAAATGTCTTTTGAGCTTAGATGGGTTAACTCTTTCTCCATTCATTGCCATGTAATTATGACAAGTCTCAGGTGGCACCTGCCAGTAGTGTTTTGTGGCTCCCATGAAAACATTAGGAAAACTGTGTGCAGAAAGGTCTGATGTTCTCCATGTCAGTGTCAGTAGGTCAAGAGTAAAATTGAAAAGGTGCCCTGAGTCTGAAGAAAGTGCTTATGACACCCATCACGTTTCTGCATGTGGGCCCTGTCCAAAGGAGAAGTGATCACCCTTTAGGCCAGTGACCTCAAAAGTGCTTTTTACCACAAATTCAGAAGTCCATTTGTGGGATAATATCTTACAATGTCCCGTAATGACAAATAACAACTTAGTAAGATTACCCCATAATTCAGTGGAAGCTATTACCTATTCCTCCAAAATGGCTGGATGGTCCCCTAAGAGAAGTTTACCACAAGTGCAGTGAGAATTTGGGTTATGCTAAAAATAACAAAAGGGTCTCGAAGCAGAATTTTTCTACAAGATCACTCTGAGGCCCCCGTGTATTGTGATTAACCTAGGCTTATACTGGCTCTTAAATTTCATATAAGCAGGTTCTCTCCCAAAAGCCTTAAATATCAAACGAGATCACTTGTGCTAGCTGTGGAGCAATGGAGAATAGCTCAAAAATGCACAGAGGAGACCTACAGAGGGACCAATTACAATAAATCCTAGAAAATGTTTTTAACTCAATTATAACTAAAGCACATGACCATGAAAAGGACAGGGTATGATGGTCTCAGACGTCTCTCAGGACACTTGTAACAAATCTGATGGTCATAACACAAATATCTACAGGAACAAGGCAGGTGTCATCACTGAGTGAACGCACAGTATGAGAGTCAGGAGGGAGGAGTGGAGTCAGTAAAGACCCCTGAGCTAGTGCCCCCTTCACAGAGGCAGCTGCTACTCAGCTCTCATTGAAACTGTGCCTTAACAGAGGCTCAGTGCGCCAACCAGCATCATATGACACTTTTCTAAGATGAGACAAGAATACGAATTTTCTGTGTGAACTATCCCAACTTCAAACTTTAGCTTTCAAGTCCAAACATTAAAAATAACACTGTATATGCTGAAAAGAAGAAGTTTTAAGACAGATACACCCTTGTGCCTGTGGCATGTGGGTTTTGTCTCATGTTATAGATACTTGAGTACAGGTCTTTCTAGCAGTGTGGCTGTCAGCATCACAGGGGCATACTCTATAGCTCACTCATCTTTACATTCTCATCACCTGTAAAACTGAATTCCACACAATATATGTAAAGAACTTCCTTCTTGACAAAAGATGTTAATGAATTGGAACCAGAACATGATTCATGGCAGAATCCTACTAGCTCTGCTTGAGTCCAGACCAGGTCACCATTGTGACCACGCGCACATGAGAACATCAACGGTAAAATTATTGCATTTCCAGATGACAGGAATAATGCATGGTTATACAATATAGTACAATATATTTTAAAGTCATATTAATTAATTTTATCAGAATTTTATGGGATTTGATATAAGTTTAGGGATCTAATTCCAGTTTTTCCACCTAGAAGTGGAACCAGTGATTATAACATTTCTTAGCACGCACGATTTCCCACCTGTGATACATTTCACACCTCTGTTCATTTTCCCAAGCAAGTCTCTTTGCTTATAAGGTCCATCCCTTCTTTAATGCCCTAGCAAACCCCTGATCATTCTTCATGGTCCTACTCAAATGGAGCTTCCTCTAAAAGCCTTCCTGGACCCATCGGTCGAGGTAACTTCCTGCAGCTCCTATGCCCCCGTAAAGCCACGTTCACCTGAGTGCTGTTACCTTAGAAAAACACGGTGCTGCCCATGAGTGGGTGCTTTACACATGGCAAAACTCACCCCTGCTCTATCATGTTCCATGGACTCTGCCTCTCTACTCCCCTAATACCATTGTGGAGACCAGGCTGTCAGAAAGGCCTGCTCCAAGAAGTTGTAAAATCTACGGTCACTCTCCCACCAGGATACAGAGTTCATTCCAACTGGAAGACCTATGCACTGCACAGGATACCTTGCAATTAGATTCCTTACAACAGAAGGAGCAGCTGCGCTGTCCTTGCAAATCTGTTACTCAGCCATGTGATCACACAGAAAGGCTGATTGCACAAGTGGATCATGTGTCAATATGTGGGTTTCTGCACAGCCAAGACTCAGAGCCCTCCCGGTTTGGCTGGTCCCACCCTGGGTGCTGCTCTATATCTACAGTCCCACACAGGATGAACTAGCCACCTCTGAGTCCCAGGACGACCAGCTGGATCTGTTCTCACAGGAGCTGCAGCACAGAGACTGGGTAAGACATTGAGCCCTAGAGCTGGGATAGGAGGGCCAATGACAGGGCAGCCACTGAGGGAGGGGTGAGTTGAAGTTAGTGCCAGGAGGCTGGGCACACTTTGGAGACTGGAAGAGAATGGAAATATGACCCAGAGTGACAGCAGAAGGGCCTGCAGGGTGAGATAGGAAAAAGCGTGTCAGAACTGAGATGGGATGCAGGAGTAGTTACTTCATTTCTCACAGGAAACATGGTTCCAAGCAGTGTGATTCACAACTTTGTCTGCTTCGGTTGGGGCTCTTGGGAATGGTTATCTCATTTCATGCCATACTTGATCCGTTTACCTGGGCACAGTTGTTCAAAATTTAACATATAAATATGATGCACAGCCGATGCAATGCAAGCAATTCACAAACATGCACTACGTTGTGTTGAAATACTTTCTTCTACACAACTTTTGTTGATGTAGCTGACATTTGTCAGATCCACTTCAGAACCCACCCTAGAAACCACAGTACATAGTGTCATCAGGGCTCAGCTCCAGTGTCTATAACCAACTGCAGCCTCATAATATCATATTCAAAAGTGAATGGAGACAATAAAATTTTCTTTTTTTCTTTTTCTTATTTTAAGTTTAGTTATTTATATATATATATATAAATATATATATATATATAAATATATATATATATAAATATATATATATATAAATATATATATATAAATATATATATATATTAATATATATATATATATATATATATATATATAAATATATATATTTTGTACATTCTGTGATGTTGCCGAGCAGCTGAGGGGGAGAGGGAGAGGAAAAAGGAGAAGGAAATAGGGTGGGAGGAGTAGGAAGGAGGAGGGGTAGAGGTGAGGCCTGTGGCACCCCCCTCGTTCCTGCATGGGAGACCAGGGGGCTTCCAGCTGTGGTCTGGTCATTGCTGAGCTGGATGCAGATGTCAGAGGGGTGTGGCTGAAGCCCTCACCCTCCCCACTTCCCCAGCTTGGGAGCCCAGGGCATTTCCTGAGGCTGCAGAGTGGTCAGTTTGGTTGCAGGGAGACAATAAAATTTAAAACCTTTTATTTGAGTAAGAAGCAATTCCTGAATTGGGAAATACCAAACTGAAAGAGATTCAGTGTTTCAATGACAAAGCATCAGAGGCAAGTATTTATTGGGAAAACATGGAAGCAAAATAATGAAATGAATTGATTGGTTGCAGATTAAATTGCCTTTCTTGATTTACCTTGTTGGAAAGTCTCTAGTGACATAATTGTATGTTTGTTGGTTGCTTATAATTGGCTGAGATTAAGTTCTGTTTCTTTTTAACATGAGCACTTACCAGAAATGACCCAAGTTAAGTTTCCCTTATGTTTAGAGTTTAAGCAAGGCTAAGGTATTTTTAGGGCCTAGTTGGTTTTGGCTGCTCAGGGATTTTTCAGGTCCGGTCTCTATTTCAATTTTGCTTTAACAGTCCAGATCAAATCACCATTGTTTCCCTCTTTATACAAGAACATCAACAATAAAATTATTGCATTTCCAGATGACAAAATAGAAAAGTAATAAAAAATTACATAGATTCATTTTGTTGGAAGGTTTATGATAACAGTTAAAGGTCTAATTCCAGTTTTTAACATAGAAGCTTTACCAGAGATTTAACATCACTTAGCACGTAGGTCTATCCCCCTGCGATTTCTTTCCCACTTTTGTACAACTTCACACACCATCCCCTTTGCCTAAAATGATCCTCTCTTCCCTAAAGTCCCTGCAAACCACTGCTTGTTCTTTATGACCAGTCCAAGTGGACCTTTCTTTTGAAAGGCTTTCTTGTCTTATTAAACCAAGTAACATCCTTCATCCTCAGTGTGCCCATAAACCCGTGTTCACACAAATGGTATTACCTATATCACTCTGCTTCTCTACAGACCAAGTCAAAGTGTGTTTTATGTATCAAATCAGACACTTTGACTTCTATACATTCACGAATACAGTGCCCAGAAACATTTTCCTGTTAACATCACAAAATAAAATATACTAGGATGGCAAATGACAACCCAGGGCAGACCATTTTGTAGAAAATAGCACAGGTTGAAAAGAACACAAGAATACTGACTGCTAGGTTGGACTCCTACGTGACACCAAATGTTCATTCTCTGGCAGATTTTGTAAAATGATTTTCTTTGGATGTTTTCATGTTATGTGACTTTTCATGAAGTGGAAGCAATAATCAGGGCAAGGCGTAAAACAAAAGAAAGTGAACCCAATGCCAGAGGAGAAAATAAAAACAAACAAACCTCAAATGTGTAGCCAACAATTTTAATTACCTGCAGAATTTTGAGCAGCAAGAAATTCAGAACTCAATTTACTGCAGAGGGTATATTGACTTGGAGAATGTTTGTGTTTTGATGGAGCCAGGAATAACACTAAAACCAAAAGGGAAACCTAGGTTTCTCCTGTGCAAACAGCCTCCCTGGCTGTATTGGGTCTGAGTATTTGTTCTAAGCCTGTCTAATGGATCGTGGTCCTACACATGCAGAATTACAAACTCTGTGGTCAGTCGGCAGCCAGTATATACTTGTTGTCACTGAAGTCCAGATCCACCAGCAAACTTATCACCAGCACAGGATGCCTTAGATCCCTTATACCAGAGTGAGCAGCGATGCTGTCCTTGGGTATCTTTTTGTCATCCACATGATCACACAAAAAGACTCTTTGCACAAGTGAGCCAACAGGAGACTCAGAGCCTCCTGGCTCTGCCGGTCCCACCCCCAGGGGCTGCTGTACATCTACAGTCCCAATTAGGGGGGACCAGCACCCTGAGCCCCAGGATGACCAGCTGGGTCTGTTCTCACAGCAGCTGCAGCACAGAGAATGGGTAAGACATTGAGCCCTAGAGCTGAGACAGGAGGGGCAGCGACAGGGCAGCCACTGAGAGAGAGGTGAGATGAAATTAGTGCCAGGAGGCTTGGCACACTTTGGGGACAGGAAGTGAATGGAAGGAAATATGGCACCAGAGTGACAGCAGAGGGGCCTGCAGGGTGAGACAGGAAAGAGTGTGTCAGAACTGAGACAGGATGCAGGAGTAGTTACTTCTCTTCTTTTCTTGCAGGAAACATGGTTCCAAAGCTGTGCAATTCTCAACTTTGTCTGCTTCTATTGGGGATGCTGGGAATACTTATCTCAGTCCATGCTCAACCGGGTAATTTAACGTGGGCTCAATGGTTTAACATCCAGCACATAAACATGACCTACTCCCGATGTAACAATGCAATGCTGGTAGTGAACAACTACAAAGGAAGATGCAAAGACAAGAATACTTTTCTTCATACAACTTTTGCTGCTGTTGTTAATGTTTGTGGTGCTTCAAATACAACCTGCTTTAACAAAAAAACAAATTGTCACAATAGCTCAGTTCAGGTGCCCTTAATCTACTGTAACCTCACTGGACCTCCATCACCTGTTGTTGCAAACTGCAGATATACACAGACAACAGCACAGATGTTCTATAGAGTTGCTTGTGAGAATAGATCACCCCGGGACAATGCCACATATCCTGTGGTTCCGGTTCACTTGGACTTGATCTTCTAAGCTCCTGTACCAGCACTTTGTGCTGTCCTTCACCTTCCAGGCTCCACTGTCATAGCCAAGAACCCATTCCTCCTTCCACCCTGGATACCAGCATCTCTCCTCATCACGCCAGCCCCCAACATCCTTCACCTTTGCTGAGCTGACTCACTTTGTTGACCTTGCAGTAAACTTCTTTGCAGAATCATCTACAAGTCTCTGTGTGTCTGTTGTCATTCTGCTGTCATTTAGTCACAATCCTAGAGACTTTTTCCTTCCACTATCCTGAGATTTGTGGGAAATAGAGACGTGAGGGTAAGCGACCACGAAGCAGCACAGAGTTATCCCTCTTTCTGCCTTTAGCCAAAAAAGTGAGGTCTCAACTGATATCTGCCTTCTGACAAACACTGTCTTGGAAGAAACTGTGGTCAAGCTCCTCTGGATCCGCTTTACAACCAGGCCTTTTCCTTGGGCTTCAAAGTCCTTCCTTGACGTGCGGCCAGGGAGGCGGAGACTCGACAGAAACCACACACCCGGTGGGGTCGCCACTGCACGATCTAACAGCCTGGGCCAGAGCACACTGAACGGGGAGAAGTCCTGTACAGAAAGTGAAAGCTCAACAGAGATCACACACCCTGTGGTACGTGATCCACCAGCCCAGCAGAGTACAAGCTGACCAGAAAGGTGGATCCCCGGAGAAGCCCAAGACCCGAGGCAACCACACACACAAGACACTAGAGGCCAACTGAGCAGTCACGGCGGGAGCCATACCAAATTGGCAACCACAGCAACATCCTAGTTAGTCATTAGTCTTAAACCGGTGGACTGTGAAACCCCCTGCCACAATGAATAAACACCAAAAAAAAGACACCAGAAATACAAAAAATCAAGAAAGTACACCACCAAAAGTTAATAAATCTCATACTCTAGATCCTATAGAACAAGAAGCCCTTGAAATAACTGATAAGGAATTTCGAGTGATAATTCTAAGGAAACTGAATGAGATACAAGAAAACTCAGCTAGACATCATGATGAAATGAGGAAAAGTATACAGGATCTGAAAGAGGAAATATACAAGGAAATCAATGTCCTGAAAAAAAATGTAGCAGAACTTGCTGAACTGAAGAAGTTATTCAGCGAAATAAAAAACACAACGGAGAGTTTAACCAGCAGGCTTGTCGAAGTTGAAGAGAGAACCTCTGAACTTGAAGATGGGCTGTTTGAAATAACACAAACAGACAAAAAGAAAGAAAAAAGAATCAAGGACATGGAAGAAAATCTGAGAGAGATATCAGACAACCTCAAGCGCTCAAATATCCGAGTCATGGGTATTCCAGAAGGGGAGGAAAATGGAGATTCCATTGAAAACATATTCAACAAAATAGTGGCAGAAAACTTCCCAGGTATAGGAAAAATCACAGATCTTCAGATCCAGGAAGCTCAACGATCTCCAAACGTATTCAACCCAAAAAGGCCTTCTCCAAGACATGTCATAGTCAAATTGGCAAAACTCAGAGACAAAGAGAGAATCTTAAAAGCTGCAAGAGAGAAGCGTCAAATCACCTATAAGGGAGCCCCAATCAGGTTAACATCAGACTTTTCATCACAAACCCTAAAAGCTAGAAAGGAATGGGATGATATTTTCAAAATACTAAAAGACAAAGATTGCCAGCCAAGAATACTCTACCCTGCAAGGCTATCCTTCCGAAATGAGGGGCAAATAGTATATTTCTCAGACAAACAAAAACTGCGGGAGTTCACTACCACAAGACCACCCTTACAAGAAATCCTCAAGGGAGTACTGGGTTTGGTTCCTGAAAAATAACTACCACTGCCATAAAAACCTAAGAAAAATCTAAACCCGCTAGTACAAGAAAAATGGCATTCATGAAGAGAAAACAAGCTAACAAAAACACTATCTACAACCTAAGGAACCAACAAACACAGAAACCAAACAGTAAATCAGAAAGCAAGGAACAAAAGACACCTAAGACAACCAAACAACCAATAAAATGCTAAGAATAAATCAACACCTTTCAATAACAACTCTTAATGTTAAAGGCTTAAATTCCCCAATTAAAAGACACAGACTGGCTGATTGGATCAAAAAGCAGGACCCAACTATATGCTGCCTACAAGAGACCCACCTCACCCATAAAGATTCACACAGACTAAGAGTAAAAGGATGGAAAAAGATTTACCATGCAAACAGAAAAGAAAAACGAGCTGGAGTGGCTATTCTTATATCTGACAAAATAGACTTTAAACTAAAAACCATAAAAAGAGACAATGAGGGACACTACTTAATGATAAAAGGACTGATCCACCAAGAAGACATAACAATCATAAATATGTACGCACCCAATGTTGGAGCAGCCAGATTTATAAAACAAACTCTATTAGACCTAAAGAAGGAAATAGACACTAATACCATAATAGCAGGGGACCTGAACACTCCACTGTCAATATTAGACAGATCATCTAGGCAAAGAATCAGTAGAGAAACACAAGATCTAAACAAGACTCTAGACCAATTGGAATTGGCAGATATCTACAGAACATTCCACCCAACAACCTCAGAATATTCATTCTTCTCATCAGCACATGGATCATTCTCCAAGATAGATCACATATTAGGTCACAAATCAAGTCTCAATAAATTCAAAAAAATTGGAATTATCCCATGTATCTTCTCAGACCACAATGGATTAAAACTAGAAATTAATAACAAACGAAACTCTGGAAACTATACAAACACATGGAAATTAAACAGCATTCTACTTAATGACATATGGGTCCAAGAAGAAATCAAGCAGGAAATCAAAAAGTTTATTGAAACTAATGAAAACAATGATACATCATACCAAAACCTGTGGGATACTGCAAAAGCAGTATTGAGGGGAAAATTTATTGCATTAAATGCTCACTTCAGAAGAATGGAAAGATGGCAAGTGAACAACCTAACACTTCACCTTAAAGAACTAGAAAAACAAGAACAATCCAATCCTAAAGTTAGCAGACGGAAAGAAATCATTAAGATCAGAACAGAACTGAATGAAATTGAAAACCAAAAAACAATTCAAAAGATCAACGAATCAAAAAGTTGGTTTCTTGAAAAGATAAATAAAATTGACAAACCATTAGCATGGCTAACAAAAAAAAGAAGAGAGAAGACTCAAATAACAAAAATTAGAAATGAAAAAGGCGATATTACAACTGATTCATCTGAAATACAAGGAATCATTCGAGACTACTATAAACAACTATACGCCAACAAATTTGAAAATCTGGAGGAAATGGATAAATTTCTGGACACACACAAGCTCCCAAAACTGAACCGTGAAGACGTAGAAAATTTGAACAGACCAATAACAATAAAGGAGATTGAAGCTGTTATCAGAAGGCTCCCAACAAAGAAAAGCCCAGGACCAGATGGATTCACAGCAGAATTTTACCAAACATTCAAAGAGGAATTGACACCGATTCTTTACAAACTATTCCAAAAGATTGAAACGGACGCAAATCTCCCAAACTCATTCTATGAAGCAAACATCATCCTGATACCAAAACCAGGTAAACATATAACCAAAAAAGAAAACTACAGGCCGATATCCTTGATGAATATAGATGCAAAAATCCTCACTAAAATACTAGCAAACAGAATACAGCAACACATACGAAAAATTATTCATCACGATCAAGTGGGATTCATCCCAGGGATGCAAGGTTGGTTCAACATACGCAAATCAATAAATGTGATACACCATATTAATAAACTCAAACACAAGGACCATATGATCATCTCTATAGATGCTGAAAAAGCATTTGATAAAGTTCAGCACTCATTCATGACAAAGACCCTCTATAAGTTAGGTATAGAGGGAAAGTATCTCAACATAATTAAAGCCATATATGCCAAACCCACTGCCAATATCATCCTGAATGGGGAAAAGCTGAAAGCTTTTCCTTTAAGAACAGGCACTAGACAAGGATGCCCACTCTCACCACTCCTATTCAACATAGTGTTGGAAGTACTAGCCAGAGCAATCAGAGAAGAGAAGGAAATAAAGGGCATCCAGATTGGAAAAGATGAAGTCAAACTGTCCCTGTTTGCAGATGACATGATCCTATATTCGAACAGCCTAAAACCTCTACAAAAAAACTGTTGGAATTGATAAATGATTTCAGCACAGTAGCAGGATACAAAATCAACACACAAAAATCAGTAGCATTTCTTTTCTCCAATAGTGAACATGCAGAAGGAGAAATCAAGAAAGCCTGCCCATTTACAATAGCCACCAAAAAAATAAAATACTTAGGAATTGAGTTAACCAAGGAGGTGAAAAATCTCTATCATGAGAACTACAAACCACTGCTGAGAGAAATTAGAGAGGATACAAGAAGATGGAAAGATATCCCATGCTCTTGGATTGGAAGAATCAACATAGTGAAAATGTCCATACTACCCAAAGTGATATACAAATTCAATGCAATCCCCATCAAAATTCCAAAGACATTTTTCTCAGAAATGGAAAAAACTATTCAGACATTTATATGGAACAATAAAAGACCACGAATAGCCAAAGCAATGCTCAGCAAAAAAAATAAAGCTGGAGGCATAACACTACCTGACTTTAAGCTATACTACAAAGCTATAATAACCAAAACAGTATGGTACTGGCATAAAAACAGACACACTGACCAATGGAATAGAATAGAGAATCCAGAAATCAACCCTCACACTTACTGCCATCTGATCTTTGACAAAGGCACCAAGCCTATTCACTGGGAAAGGGACTGCCTCTTCAGCAAGTGGTGCTGGGATAACTGGATATCGTTATGCAGGAGAATGAAACTAGATCCATACCTCTCACCATATACTAAAATCAACTCAAAATGGATTAAGGATTTAAATATACACCCTGAGACAATAAAACTTCTTAAAGAAAACATAGGGGAAACACTTCAGGAAATAGGACTGGGCACAGACTTCATGAATACGACCCCAAAAGCACGGGCAACCAAAGGAAAAATAAACAAATGGGATTATATCAAACTAAAAAGCTTCTGCACAGCAAAAGAAACAATTAAAAGAGTTAAAAGACAACCAACAGAGTGGGAGAAAATATTTGCAAAATATACATCTGACAAAGGATTAATATCCAGAATATATAAGGAACTCAAACAACTTTACAAGAAGAAAACAAGCAACCCAATTAAAAAATGGGCAAAAGAGCTAAGTAGGCATTTCTCTAAGGAAGATATCCAAATGGCCAACAGACATATGAAAAAATGCTCAACATCACTCAGCATCCGGGAAATGCAAATCAAAACCACATTGAGATACCATCTAACCCCAGTTAGGATGGCTAAAATCCAAAAGACTATGAACGATAAATGCTGGTGAGGCTGCGGAGAAAAAGGAACTCTCATACATTGTTGGTGGGACTGCAAAATGGTGCAGCCTCTATGGAAAATGGTATGGAGGTTCCTTAAACAATTGCAAATAGATCTACCATACGACCCAGCCATCCCACTGTTGGGAATATACCCAGAGGAATGGAAATCATCAAGTCGAAGGTATACCTGTTCCCCAATGTTCATCGCAGCACTCTTTACAATAGCCAAGAGTTGGAACCAGCCCAAATGCCCATCATCAGATGAGTGGATACGGAAAATGTGGTACATCTACACAATGGAATACTACTCAGCTATAAAAACGAATGAAATACTGCCATTTGCAACAACATGGATGGACCTCGAGAGAATTATATTAAGTGAAACAAGTCAGGCACAGAAAGAGAAATACCACATGTTCTCACTTATTGGTGGGAGCTAAAAATTAATATATAAATTCACACACACACATACACACATACACACACAAACTGGGGGGGGGGGAAGAAGATATAACAACCACAATTATTTGAAGTTGATACAACAAACAAACAGAAAGGACATGGTTGGGGGGGAGGGGGGGAGGGAGAAGGGAGGGAGGTTTTGGTGATGGGGAGCATTAATCAGCTACAATGTATATCGACAAAATAAAATTAAAAAAAAAAAAAAAAAAAAAAGATTCATTCTAAAAAAAAAAAAAACAAAGTCCTTCCTTGCAGAGTCCAGTCGAAAAACCCTCCCAACTCAAATTACAGTGGGTCTCTTACCCTCAGTATCTGATTAAATTCCTCATTCCCACCATCCACCATGTGTTATCTGATCACGCTGGCCTGCCTTCAAATAAAAATCCAGTTGAGTCAATCAAGCAATGACACCACTGGTCTTGATATCTCCTTCTACTAATTTTCCATCCACCGACCCTCTCCCACACCCCTAACACACAACAGCCCATAACTCCTGTATAGGTGCCCACTTGTTCTGAAGCTCAACTTGATACAGAGGCTGCATTTCTCCTATAGCAATAGATCCTGAGTAGATTTGTTTTTAATGCTTTAACTACTGTCCAGATCTTGTTTTCTGTGACACCATTTCCATCTGAAGAAAGATAAGGGCTTCAGTGTATCAATAGAAAATGAGCATGTTTCAATCCTTCTGATTTATAAATCATGAATTTTATGATATAAGTAAATTTCATGATACAAAAAGGAAAAAAAAGGAATGTTTTGAATATGGTGAGACCAAAAGAAATAATAAAAAGTTTAGCCTGAAAGAATTTTTTTTTAACAAATTTATCAAACCTCAGTTATTAGTGGTTATGCTAGGAGTGAATCCAGGGTTGGAGTCAAAGGTGGAATGAGACAAGTGTTCAGGTAGAAATATGGACAGATTCCCGTACTGCCTGGAGAAGAGGTGGATATCTTTCCCCACAACTTCCATGTCCTGGAGAAGGGGGCAGCTGGTGACCTGGTGGGGATGGGGTGGGAGGAGGACATGGAAATGGAATCTCTTATCAAGGCCAGTTGGCTCCTGCCATTCTGCCCTCCACAGCTGTCCCCAGCAGTGAATCATCGGTTCATTCAACTCAAGTCAGGAGCGGCAGGGGCACGAAGATTAGGCAACTGTAGACCCACAGAGAGAAGATATGAATAACAAGAGCCCCTGCCCTGCCTCCATGCAGGGCTGTACTCAGCAATAATGAGAAAAAGGAAGGGAAAGGCCCTTGCAAGCTGTAGACAGGTACAGCATTTAAGTGTCTGTTCTGGTGACAGAGTGGGTCTTTTTGGAGTGCCTGATTCAGAACAGAAGAGACGTACGTACAATGACATCAAATCTGCACCTCTGTCCTCCAGTCTGGGATTTCTGACTTCCATTTTCCTGCTCCTCTTCCAGGCCCTCAGATATAGCAATTTCCATTCCTCTCACCACTTCATAATGCCAGTAATTCTTATGCTTATTAGAACAACAGACAGCAGCTACATTTGAGCAGCTGAATGCCATATAGTTCAATTCAATTGTGACAATGGAGTTAGCACAGACCTCCACAGGTTAAGGGCTGAGTCCCACAAGACTGTCCCCAACTTCAGATGCCAGTTGCAAGCAGCAATCATTATCTGTACTTTTAACCCACAACTATAAATCAAAGGCTCCTAAGACTCCCTCATCTGTTTCAGTGATTTGCTAGAATGGCTCACAGAACTCAGGAAAACACTTATGTTTACACATTTATCATAAAGGACATATTAAAGAATACAAGTGAATAGGTACATAGGGAAGGCTTGAAAGTGTCCTGAGCACAGGATCTCTTGTCCCTGTCAAGTTGGGATATGTGACCCTCCCAGCATGGAGATGTGTTCTTATCCCTCAAACCCAGAAGTTCTCCAAACCCTCTCATTTTGGGTTTTTATGGTGGCTTCATTAGGTAGGCATAATTGGTGAAAGGACTGGCCACTGATGATCAACTCAATTTTCAGTCCCTTTCCATTCACCAGAATGTGGGGGATGGAACTCAAAGTTCCAAACTTCTAATCACTTGGTTGGTTCTCCTGGCAACCAGCCCCCATCCTGAGGCTATCCAGGTTATCCCCAACCACAAGTCATTGCATTAGCATACAAATAGACACTTATCACTTCAGAAATTCCAAGTGTTTTAGGAGCTATGTGCCAGGAAACAGGGATAAAGATCAAATGTATATTCCTTGTTATAAATCACAATATCACACTCACAGTTCTGGACACTGGAAAGTCCAGGGTGTAGATTCTGACGGGGCTCAGCTTCTGGTGAGGGCTCTCCTCCTGGCTTATTGACAGCTGCCCTCCTGCTGTTTCCTCACCTGTGGATGGAGGAAGTAAGTTCTCTAATGTCTCTTCTTATAAGGACATTAATCCTATTGAATCAGGGCCCCACCCTTGTGAACTAATTTAACTTTAAGTAACTCCTTGTTGCCCCTACCTCCCAATATTGTCACATTGTGGGTTAGGACTTCAACAAATAAATTTTGGAGGGACACGATTCAGTCCTTAGCAAAGACTGTACATAGAGTGTTACTATCTGAGGGTGCTGTGGATGGATGCCCCCCAACCTCATTGAAACTTAGTCCCCAATGCAACTGTTGAGGGTAGGAAAAAAACCTCTTATGATAATCGAAAGTTGGGGCCTTGAAGAGGTGATTAGATTATAAAGACCTTGCCATGGTTTATTGGTGTGCTTCTGAGAGCTTTAAAAGGAGAGCACATGAGAGTCTCTCTCTCTTTCTCTGCTTCCATCATCACACAATGTGATATCCTGTGTTACTGAAGCCATCACCAAGGAAGACCCTGACTAGATGTGTTCCCTGGACTTTGGACTTCCCAGCCTCCAAATCTGTAAGCAATATTGTTCCTTTATAAATTACCCAGTTCCTTTATAAATTACCCAAGTATTTTGTCATAAGCAACAGAAATGGGCTAATACATAAAATTAGTACCAGAGAAGTAGGATGTTGCATAAAACAAATACTTGAAAATGTGGAAGTAGCTTTGCAACTGGGTGTTGAGGACAGGCTGGAAGAATTTGAAGGAGCAGGCTCGAAAAAGCCGTATTGCTGGTGGGAGTTTGGAAGACAAGAAAACCAGTGCAGGTTTAAAATGTTTTAGAGACTGGTTAAATGGTGGTGAGCAGAATGCTTATGGAAATACGGACTATAAACTCTTGCTGTGAACTTGCAAGAAACTTGACTGCATTCTATTCTTGCCCAAAAGTCTTATGGAATGTGGAACTTAAAGAAGCTGTACCAGGGTATTTAACAGAAGAAATTTCTAAACAGCAAAGCATTCAGGAAGCTGTATGACTACTTGCAACAGCCTATGCTGAGTTATGGCAGCAGCAATGGCATGACATTAAGCCAGAATCTATAATTAAAAGGAAAGCAGAATGTAAGATTTGGAAAATTTGCAAGCTGGCTATGCAGTAGAAAAGTGGAGTGCATTTTTAGTAGAACAATTCAATGGTGTAGCCCAGAGACTGCTAAGGAGATTAGTACAGATGAAAGAGATTATCAGGAACCGTTTCAAGATGGCGGTGGCTGCGGCAGCTGGCGTGGAGTAGCTGAGGTGGAAAAGGTGGCCACTGGGCCTCAGACAGCCGGGAAACTTGTGGACCTTCCTCTTGCCATCTCTTAAGGGAGGACCGCTGCTGCTGGCCGGTCGTGGGGGCTGAACGCCACTTTGCCCCCGGCAGGAGAGGCTGCCTCATTTACAGGCAACAGCTTTGAAGTGTGGAGCAGGAAAAGAACTGTTTCTTAGCTGCAAAAGCGAGTCTCGAAACAGGGAACGCGGCGCCAGGGCTGCTGTGGATGCAGCCAGGATCCCGGAGGCTGGGGCCGCGCTGAAGGTGGCCAGCTGCCCTATTCAGGATTCGAGGTTTCAGGCCAGCATTAAAGAAGATTCCTGGGAGCGCCTGAGCTGCGCTGCGACTAAACAGCCCAAGGCGGCAGCAGCCGAGAATGGGAAAGGCGGCAAACCAGAGGCAGAGTGAGCACCCGACCTTGCACAGCACTGTGAGTGACCCCTGCCCAAGCCCTGTTCGGGGGGGCTGACGCCCACCCGGCTCCCGCCTGCATCACCAGGCCACTCACCGCCTGGGGCTGCCTCCATTCTCCCAGGTGCGGGCAGCTCCGCCTGGCTTGGCCATCACTGAGCCTTCCCACTTGCTTGGCCCGGCGCGGGGCTTCCTGGAGCCTGCAGGCCGGCCTCCCCTCCCACTCCCTCCACGGTTCTCTGGTGGGGCTGGTGGCATGGAGCGTCCCCGACCAGTGTCAGGAGGGCAAAGAAGTACGGGCGGGCCAACTGTCACTCCACCACACCCTGGACTCCAGCCCCCGGTAAACTTCCTGTTACTGGGAGGCAGATACCATCTCTGTGGCCACCAGTTCGGAAAAAAGCCTAACCAATTTCTGGTTGGGAACAGTGTAGTAGGAGAGTTCCCAGGTCCGCTTGAACTTGCCGGAGAGCTGGCTGCAGGTGGGCGCTAGATTCAGTCTATGCCGGGGGGGACACAAAGGTGAACAAGTCCCGAGTAAGATCTACACAGTGCTACAAAGGCACCCAGAGCGACCGGTTGTCTGTGCCTAGCAGAAACCTGGTAGACTTCCTGGGCGAGGTGGTGCTGAGCAGGGTCTTGAAGGCCCAGCTGATAGACGAGGGGTGCAGAAGACACACCCCAGCCCAGCACAGTGTGCACAGAGTGGGGAGACGTGCGGCCAGGGAGGGGGAGACTCGACAGAAACCACACACCCGGTGAGGTCACAACTGTACGATCCAACAGCCTGGGCCAGAGCACACGGAACAGGGAGAAGTCCTGCACAGGAAGTGAAAGCTCAACAGAGATCACACACCCTGTGGTACATACTCCACCAGCCCAGCAGAGTCCAAGCTGACCAGAAAGGTGGCTCCCCGGAGAAGCCCAAGACCCGAGGCAACCACACACAAAAGGCACTAGAGGCCAACTGAGCAGTCACGGAGGTAGCCATATGAAATTGGCAACCACAGCAACATCTTAGTTAGTCATTAGTCTCAAACTGGTGGACTGTGAAACCCCCTGCCACAATGAATAAACACCAAAAAAAAAGATACCAGAAATACAAAAAATCAAGAAAGTACACCACCAAAAATTAATAAACCTCAAACTCTAGATCCTATAGAACAAGAAGCCCTTGAAATGACTGACAAGGAATTTCAAGGGATAATTCTAAGGAAACTGAATGAGATACAAGAAAACTCAGCTAGACATCATGATGAAATGAGGAAAAGTATACAGGATCTGAAAGAGGAAATGTACAAGGAAATCAATGTCCTGAAAAAAAATGTAGCAGAACTTGCTGAACTGAAGAAGTTATTCAGCGAAATAAAAAACACAATGGAGAGTTTAACCAACAGGCTTGTCGAAGTTGAAGAGAGAACCTCTGAACTTGAAGATGGGCTGTTTGAAATAACACAAGCAGACAAAAAGAAAGAAAAAAGAATCAAGGACATTGAAGAAAATCTGAGAGAGATATCAGAAAACCTCAAGCGCTCAAATATCCGAGTCATGGGTATTCCAGAAGGGGAGGAAAATGGAGATTCCATTGAAAACATATTCAACAAAATAGTGGCAGAAAACTTCCCAGGTATAGGAAAAATCACAGATCTTCAGATCCAGGAAGCTCAATGATCTCCAAACATATTCAATCCAAAAAGGCCTTCTCCAAGACATGTCATAGTCAAATTGGCAAAACTCAGAGACAAAGAGAGAATCTTAAAAGCTGCAAGAGAGAAGCGTCAAATCACTTATAAGGGAGCCCCAATCAGGCTAACGTCAGACTTTTCATCACAAACCCTAAAAGCTAGAAAGGAATGGGATGATATTTTCAAAATACTAAAAGACAAAGATTGCCAGCCAAGAATACTCTACCCTGCAAGGCTATCCTTCCGAAATGAAGGGCAAATAGTATATTTCTCAGACAAACAAAAACTGCGGGAGTTCACTACCACACGACCACCCTTACAAGAAATCCTCAAGGGAGTACTGGGTTTGGTTCCTGAAAAATAGCTACCACTGCCATAAAAACCCAAGAAAAATCAATACCCACTAGTATAATAAAAATGGCATTCATGAAGAGAAAACAAGCAAACAAAAATGCTATCTACAACCTAAGGAACCAACAAACACAGAAAACAAACAGTAAATCAGAAAGCAAGGAACAAAAGACACCTAAGACAACCAAACAACCAATAAAATGCTAGGAATAAATCAATACCTTTCAATAACAACTCTTAATGTAAAAGGCTTAATATCCCCAATCAAAAGACACAGACTGGCTGACTGGATCAAAAAGGAGGACCCAACAATATGCTGCCTACAAGAGACCCACCTCATCCATAAAGATTCACACAGACTAAGAGTGAAAGGATGGAAAAAGATTTACCATGCAAACAGAAAAAAAAAAACGAGCTGGAGTAGCTATTCTTATATCTGACAAAATAGACTTTAAACTAAAAACCATAAAAAAGAGACAATGAGGGACACTACTTAATGATAAAAGGACTGATCCATCAAGAAGACATAACAATCATAAATATGTACGCACCCAATGTTGGAGCAGCCAGATTTATAAAACAAACTCTATTAGACCTAAAGAAGGAAATAGACACTAATACCATAATAGCAGGGGACCTGAACACCCCACTGTCAATATTAGACAGATCATCTAGGCAAAGAATCAGTAGAGAAACACAAGATCTAAACAAGACTCTAGACCAATTGGAATTGGCAGATATCTACAGAACATTCCACCCAGCAACCTCAGAATATTCATTCTTCTCATCAGCACGTGGATCATTCTCCAGGATACATCACATATTAGGTCACAAATCAAGTCTCAATAAATTCAAAAAAATAGGAATTATCCCATGTATCTTCTCAGACCACAATGGATTAAAACTAGAAATTAATAACAAACGAAACTCTGGAAACTATACAAACACATGGAAATTAAACAGCATTCTACTCAATGACATATGGGTCCAAGAAGAAATCAAGCAGGAAATCAAAAAATTTATTGAAACTAATGAAAACAATGATACATCATACCAAAACCTGTGGGATACTGCAAAAGCAGTATTGAGGGGAAAATTTATTGCATTAAACGCTCACTTCAGAAGAATGGAAAGATGGCAAGTGAACAACCTAACACTTCACCTTAAAGAACTAGAAAAACAAGAACAATCCAAACCTAAAGTTAGCAGACGGAAAGAAATCATAAAGATCAGAGCAGAACTGAATGAAATTGAAAACCAAAAAACAATTCAAAAGATCAACGAATCAAACAGTTGGTTTTTTGGAAAGATAAATAAAATTGACAAACCATTAGCATGGCTAACAAAAAAAAAGAAGAGAGAAGACTCAAATAACAAAAATTAGAAATGAAAAAGGCGATATTACAACTGATTCATCTGAAATACAAGGAATCATTTGAGACTACTATAAACAACTGTACGCCAACAAATTTGAAAATCTGGAGGAAATGGATAAATTTCTGGACACACACAAGCTCCCAAAACTGAGTCATGAAGACGTAGAAAATTTGAACAGACCAATAACAATAAAGGAGATTGAAGCTGTTATCAGAAGGCTCCCAACAAAGAAAAGCGCAGGACCAGATAGATTCACAGCAGAATTTTACCAAACATTCATAGAGGAATTGACACCGATTCTTTACAAACTATTCCAAAAGATTGAAACGGACGCAAATCTCCCAAACTCATTCTATGAAGCAAACATCATCCTGATACCAAAACCAGGTAAAGATATAACCAAAAAAGAAAACTACAGACCGATATCCTTGATGAATATAGATGCAAAAATCCTCACTAAAATACTAGCAAACAGAATACAGCAACACATGCGTAAAATTATTCATCACGATCAAGTGGGATTCATCCCAGGGATGCAAGGTTGGTTCAACATACACAAATAAATAAATGTGATACACCATATTAATAAACTCAAACATAAGGACCATATGATCATCTCTATAGATGCTGAAAAAGCATTTGATAAAGTTCAGCACTCATTCATGACAAATACCCTCTATAAGTTAGGTATAGAGGGAAAGTATCTCAACATAATTAAAGCCATATATGCCAAACCCACTGCCAATATCATCCTGAATGGGGAAAAACTGAAAGCTTTTCCTTTAAGAACAGGAACTAGACAAGGATGCCCACTCTCACCACTCCTATTCAACATGGTGTTGGAAGTACTAGCCAGAGCAATCAGAGAAGAGAAGGAAATAAAGGGCATCCAGATTGGAAAAGAAGAAGTCAAACTGTCCCTTTTTGCAGATGACATGATCCTATATATCGAACAGCCTAAAACCTCTACAAAAATACTGTTGGAACTGATAAATGATTTCAGCACAGTAGCAGGATACAAAATCAACACACAAAAATCAGTAGCATTTCTTTTCTCCGATAGTGAACATGCAGAACGAGAAATCAAGAAAGTCTGCCCATTTACAATAGCCACCAAAAAAATAAAATACTTAGGAATTGAGTTAACCAAGGAGGTGAAAAATCTCTATCATGAGAACTACAAACCACTGCTGAGAGAAATTAGAGAGGATACAAGAAGATGGAAAGATATCCCATGCTCTTGGATTGGAAGAATCAACATAGTGAAAATGTCCATACTACCCAAAGTGATATACAAATTCAATGCAATCCCCATCAAAATTCCAAAGACATTTTTCTCAGAAATGGAAAAAACTATCCAGACATTTATATGGAACAATAAAAGGCCACGCATAGCCAAAGCAATGCTGAGCAAAAAAAATAAAGCTGGAGGCATAACACTACCTGACTTTAAGCTATACTACAAAGCTATAATAACCAAAACAGTATGGTACTGGCATAAAAACAGACACACTGACCAATGGAATAGAATAGAGAATCCAGAAATCAACCCACACACTTACTGCCATCTGATCTTTGACAAAGGCACCAAGCCTATTTACTGGGGAAGGGACTGCCTCTTCAGCAAATGGTGCTGGGATAACTGGATATCCATATGCAGGAGAATGAAACTAGATCCATATCTCTCACAGTATACTAAAATCAACTCAAAATGGATTAAGGATTTAAATATACACCCTGAAACAATAAAACTTCTTAAAGAAAACATAGGAGAAACACTTCAGGAAATAGGACTGGGCACAGACTTCATGAATACGACCCCAAAAGCACGGGCAACCAAAGGAAAAATAAACAAATGGGATTATATCAAACTAAAAAGCTTCTGCACAGCAAAAGAAACAATTAACAGAGTTAAAAGACAACCAACAGAGTGGGAGAAAATATTTGCAAAATGTACATCTGACAAAGGATTAATATCCAGAATATATAAGGAACTCAAACAACTTTACAAGAAGAAAACAAGCAACCCAATTAAAAAATGGGCAAAAGAGCTAAGTAGGCATTTCTCTAAGGAAGATATACAAATGGCCAACAGACATATGAAAAAATGCTCAACATCACTCAGCATCCGGGAAATGCAAATCAAAACCACATTGAGATACCATCTAACCCCAGTTAGGATGGCTAAAATCCTAAAGACTCTGAACGATAAATGCTGGTGAGGTTGTGGAGAAAAAGGAACTCTCATACATTGTTGGTGGGACTGCAAAATGGTGCAGCCTCTATGGAAAATGGTATGGAGGTTCCTCAAACAATTGCAGATAGATCTACCATACGACCCAGCTATCCCACTTTTGGGAATATACCCAGAGGAATGGAAATCATCAAGTCGAAGGTATACCTGTTCCCCAGTGTTCATCGCAGCACTCTTTACAATAGCCAAGAGTTGGAACCAGCCCAAATGTCCATCATCAGATGAGTGGATACGGAAAATGTGGTACATCTACACAATGGAATACTACTCAGCTATAAAAACGAATGAAATACTGCCATTTGCAACAACATGGATGGACCTTGAGAGAATTATATTAAGTGAAACAAGTCAGGCACAGAAAGAGAAATACCACATGTTCTCACTTATTGGTGGGAGCTAAAAATTAATAAATAAATTCACACACACACACACACACACACACACAAAACCGGGGGGGGGGAAGAAAATATAACAACCACAATTACTCGAAGTTGATACGACAAGCAAACAGAAAGGACATTGCTGGGGGGGAGGGGGGAAGGGGGAAGGGAGGGAGGTTTTGGTGATGGGGAGCAATAATCAGCCACAATGTATATCGACAAAATAAAATTTAAAAAAATAAATAAATAAAGAGATTATCAAAAGAAGGGAATAAAGACCTTGACGGCATTTCAGAGATCTTGGGGGCTGCATCTTCCATTGCAGGCCCAGAGGCCTAGGGAGACAGAATGGTCTTGGGCAACAAGCCCGAGTCACCCACCACTGTCTTACTGCCCAGCCACTTCAGGATGCTGCTCCCCACAACAGCACCCAGGTGCTTCAGCTGCTCCAGCCGCTCTAGCCATGGCTAAATTGGCCCCAGGTGTGGCTGGACCCACAGCTTAGGAAAATACAAACCAGAAGGTTTAGCGTGGCCTCCACATGGTATTAGTTCTGCAGGCTCCCAGAATGCCAGAGCTGTGAAGGCTTGGGAGCCTCCACCCTGATTTCAAAGGTTGTATGGAAAAGTCTGGGGACCAAGGAAGAGATCTGTCTAAGGTGCAGATTCACCACACAGAGGCTTTGCTAGAACAATGTCAAGAGGAAATGTGGGGTCAGAGTTGCAGCAGAAAACCCCCACCCAGGCCATGCTTAGTGGAGCTGTGGGAATGGGACCCCCAAGCAGACCTCAGAATTGTGGACAACTAGCCTGCAATGCCAGCCTGCAAGAGCTGAAGCGTGGTCTCAGATGAGGAAACCCATAGAAGCAGAGCTGCCTGACGACTTGAGACCCAACCCACACACAAGCGTGCAGTGAACATTAAACATGGAGTCAAAGTACATGATTCACCAGATTTGAGATTTAATGCCTGTCCTGCCGGGCTTGGGACTTTTTTGGGAACTGTTACCCCTTACTTTGGGCCTATTTCTCCTTTTTTGAATGAGAACGTGTACCCTAAGTTTGTCCCACCATTGTATCTTGGAAGTAGATAACTTGTTTTGATTTCACAGATCAGACTTTGAACTTTGAAATTTTGAGTTGAAACAAGTTAAGACTTTGGGGATGAAATAAATATATTTGTATGTGAAAAGAACGTGAGTTTGGGGGAGTCAGGGGTGGAATATTGTATATTGGATGCCCCCAACTTCCTTGAAGCTTAATCCACACTGTGACTGTTGAGGGTGGGAAATCCTATTATGATAACTGAAAGGTGGGCCCTTGAAGAGGTGATTAGATTGTAAGGACCATGCCCTATTTCATGGGTATGGTTCTGAGGGCTTTCAAAGCAAAGTACATGAGAGTTGCTCTCTCTCTCTTCTTTCACAATCTCGCAATGTGATACCCTGTGTCACTGAAGCCACCACCAAGGAAGACCCTCACCAGATGTGTTCCTGGGCCTTTGACTTCCCAGCCTCTGAAACCATAAGCAATAAATATTGTTCCTTTATAAATTATCTACTTCCACGTATTTTGTTATAAATAACAGAAACCAACTAATACAGAGGGGGCAAAGAGGAGTTACACACAGAAATCTATGCCAATGAGAATATGCCTATATGGTTGTATGTCCTAGTGATATCCTTAGATTCTGCATTTACAGCTTTTCCCCTGTGGCCTCTTCTCTGGCTACTGCACCTGGTGGAACTCCAGACATGTGCAGAGTGGCAAGCTGTGGACTTTGGGCAGATGGAACCCCAGTTCTGGGCAAACATTTATCACTCAGGGTGATTCTGGAGATTGTCCAATAGAACAGACTTGCTGCTGCTTCTGTGAAGAGTGACATCATAGTTTGCATAGGAGGACCTGGATAACCTGAAAGTAGGGCACCCTTCACCCTTCTGAAGAGAGGAAGTAGTGGTAGGTGGACAGTCTGTGGGGTTTTCAGATGCCTTCCACTGAATGAGAAGCCTGCCTCCATGAGGACCTCAGATGGCTGACACCCCTGTATATGACAGATTAGATGGTCCCCAGCATCACTTTCTCCCACAAACCAATGAATTTACAGCTATTACAAAGCAACGACAGCCAAGCTGGTGCCACTAGAGCTCAGGGGAAGAGGAGGAGAGACCTACGGAGTGCATGAAGGTGGGAGAAGCCATGATGAGAGAAAGAAAGGATCGCTCCCACCATTTCAAGCTTTGGCTGCTTCAAGGCTTCACAGAGCAGGAGCTGGCAAAAGCCATAGCTGTGCCCTTTGTATGAAGTTGCTTGGAAGTGGCAGGTGAGAAGAGGGCCTTGGTGGCCCCCAGGCAGGCTAGACCACTAACAGGGTTCCTATGGACCCACATGAGAGTGAGGAGCCACAGACAATTTAAAAAAGGAGCCACTCAGAGGCCAGTGAGTCATCACAAGGGACCTGCATACAGTCTGTCCCATGGGAAGTGTTTGGAGTGTGGGCAGTGGGGGAGACAGGCCCACCAGGGGATCACTGGGGCACAGCAAAGACAGCTGATCTGCCCTCCAATCAACACAGGACCACTCAGTAGAGACCAATCAGGAACACAGAACTGTAAGGGGTGCAGTTTGCTGAAAAGACTCAGTCCCAGACCATAATTTCCAAACAATCCAGGTGTACCAGACCTCATGAGAGCCAGGAGCACATACAAGGTCAACAATTAAAACTTGAGCTGCACAAAAAGCCTTCCCCAGAGAGTCAGCAGCAAAGCAGCAATTTAGCTCAACCACAGGGCTCAGGTGCTGGTCCCCACAGGAAGTTCCCCCATTTTAGAAGTAAGCAAAGAACAACAAATTAGTTCAGTGCAGAGTTTAAGTGGTGGGAACAGCAAATAATCCAACACAGAACTGAAAGGAAAATCAAAATACCCACAGATCAAAGACAAATTGTGATATTAACTAGTAAAGGTCTAACACCACCAAAGAACATCTATAAAAACTAGAAGGACCAGAAGCCCCCTGGGCTCCCGAGCCAGGGAGCAGGGAGGGACATGGACCTCAGCCATGCCCCCCAATTACCACATCCAAACCAGCAACAACTGGAAATGCTGAGCCACCACAGGAAATGCCCTAGGCCCCCAAGCCAGGGAATGGAGAAGGTGAGAGCATTGGCCACACCCCCCAGACATCTGCAACCAGCCCAGCAATGACCACTGAGCAACCACAAGAAGCATCCCAGGCACCTGAGCTGGGGTGGGGGTGTGCTGAGGGACTTGGCCATGCCCCCCTGACATCAGCAACCAGTCCAGCAATGACCAGTATACCACCACCGGAACCCCTCTGGTCTTCTCTGCCAGAATGAGGGGGGTACCACAGGCCTCAACCAAGTCCTCCTTCCTTCCTAACCTCCCATCCTATTTCCTTCTCCCTCTTCCTCATCTGCTCTGCAACTACATCTTAGAATGTAAAAAATTAGTAATATTAATAAATAAATATTTTTTAAAAGATTCTGCATATACGAAAGGACTTCAAAAAGTTCATAGAAAAATGGAGTTAAAAGATGAAAATAAAAATACATAATTTTTTGTCAGCATACACTCCATCAACTTCAAGACAGTTTTCTAAGCTATGATACCTGTCATTTAGTCCATTCCTAGAGAACAAAGTGTCTTGGAAATTTAATCATGACAATGCAGTCTCTTTTACATTATTAATATAGTTTATTTTAAGTTTATATAATTTAATCTTTAATAATGGCCACATACAACCATTCCACATGGGCTGATCATAAAGCTCAGGTCTGGACCTGGTGTAGCACTCCAGGGATGGAAGGGCATATCCTGGAAAGTGACTGAAGGGGTCAGCCTGTTCATGCCAGAGTACTGGAGAAACAACAGAGGAACTCAGATATAAGCCTGGGCCATGACCATCTGGAACGGCCAAGCATAAACTGTTGTGGTCCAGCGAAGGCAGGTTTCATGCCTGTAGATGTAATAACAAGGGAGTCCTTTAATCCCTCACAGAGGTCACTGATGAGAACTTCACTAAGCATTTCAAGCAATCACTTACTGAGGACCACTCCGAGCAGGTCATCCTGCCATTAGCTGGACATGGAAGGCATGGTGGGTCAGTGGCTGGGCCTCATGAGGAAGGCTGCTGCATGGGAGACCTTGTGACAGATATCCTGCAGATCTCTCTTGCCAGTTTTACATCATTTTATATTGACCTCTTTTTGGACAGAGGCCAGTTATGCCTGAGGTGCTGCAGTGTGCAGAAATGTCCCACAAAAGAAGTGTGATTCTGCATCCCACACAACTTCCAAACTCTGGCTGGATATTCATGTTGGAGAGAACCTTTTCAAAATTAGCTAGCTGTGATTCTAACTTCATTGAAAAAAGGTTTTAGGACAGTGCCAGGCTTGGCTGTCTATCTAAACCGCATGGCCTTTATAAATGAAGAGACGGGGGTTTGAATGAGAGCTCTGCTGCTCACCAAGCCCACCACCTGAGACAAGGAGCTGGCCTGCTCAGTTCCAACAGGGAAACATTAAAACCCTTACTGAATGCACAGAATGATAAGCCTGGAAGCGGACCACCAGCATCCTGAGTACCGGTGAACACTTGTACCATCTGCAAAGGTGAGGAGAGTGTTACCTCCTGATCCACACTGCTGTGTGTCAATACTAATTGCCTTGTAGGACACAGGTGCACAAAAATGCTCATGATTCCTTCTTTATTTTTTACTTTCTTGTAAAACAATAAGTCACAAAAAATAGTGAAGGATGCTGGGAAATTTTTGTCTGTATAGCAACTGCCAAATAAATCTTGCTTTTAGTTTTAATGAGTTTTGGGCCTCTTGTTCTCCCGAGAACAAAAGAAGGTTAAGGTCAACCACTTTGTTAGGAATGGTCTGCATGGGATCTGCTACATTAAGTTCTGCCTACTCACAGGTTCTCCCAGTGTACTAAGCAGTCCTCCAATCTAGAGGCATGAAACCATTGTAGTCTTTTTTACAAAAACATTTTCCTTATTGATTTACTTTTTAATATTTAAAACATTTTAATTGCACATTTTATATGGTGCAACGTGACATTTCAATACAATGTACAAAGCCACAGTTAGGAAGTATAAGTTTCGGTATTCAACTGTTAGGAAGACCACAGTTAACACTGTGGTATTGCATATTTCAAAACAGCTAGAAGAGAGGGTTCTGAATGTTCTCCTCAAAAAGAAATGATAAAGTTTAAGAGAATGGAAACACTAATTACCCTGATTTGATCATTGTAGTCTTTTGGGCTGATCTTTTCTGTTGGACAATTGATTGAGTGTTCTGAGGGACAAGTCTTGGTCATTCTCTAAAATAAAATTTGCTAGGTTTTTGCTGGACAGTCTTAAATGGTGCACTCTGTACAAAACAATAGTTTCACCAGACTATATTTTACTTTTCCTAAATCTGTATTATTGGAATAATATTTTATTTTCAGGATCTTTCAGTACAGATATATGAATTACATTTTCTGCACACAGTCCTCCCCACACCTGTCTTTCTGTCTCTCTGTTTCTCTCTCTTACATACACACACACACACACTCACACACTCACACACACACTCTTTCTCTCTCTCTCTCTCTCTCTCTCTCACACACACACACACACCTAATCTATACTTCATCATTAAGAAGTCTAAGAAACTCAGAGAGTCTGAGCTGGAAAGAAGTTTCTTTATTCTAAGCCTCACCTTTCCCAGCTGAGAAACAGAAAGATTAGGTGACCTGCCAAGGTTTCAAACAAAATTAGTGATAAATTTGGAACTGAACACATCCTTTTCCCTTCAATATTGTACATGGACTGTGTGGAAATAAAAATGGGGTGGGTCTGTGGGTGTCACGGACTGAAGTGTGTTTGCCCAAAATTCATATGTGAAGCCACGACCCCAGGGTGCCCACTAAGGGACTGTGCTTGGAGATGGGGTCTCTAAACAGGTAACTAAACTGAGGCTGTTAGTTTGGACCCTAATCCAGTCTGACTGGTGTCCTCAAATAACAGGAGATTATGACACACAGAGACACACCAGCGATGTGAGCACGAATGGAGGGACAACCATGCATGTGAGGACACAGTGAGAAGGCACATGTCCGCAAGCCAGGGAGAGGGGGCCTCAGAAGAAACCCAAACTGACACCTCAATTTTGAATTTTTCTTTTCAAGAACCATGAGGAAGTAAATTTCTCTGGTCAAGCCACCCAGTCTGTGGCATGTCATTTTACTGGCAAAGTAATACAGTGGGTAATCTGCAGAGCTCTCCAGGACAACAGGCAGAGGCAGAAGTGTGGGTTGAGAGGGAGGGAAGGAGCTGGAGCTGGATTTGAGTGGGAGGGAGGATTTGTCGAGTGAGTTGATCAGATGAGTCCACAGAGGAGTGAGGAGAGATGGAGACAAACACAGTCAAGATGAAGTACGGTCTGGAGCAATGAGAACGGGGAACAGTATCTCACGGGAAGGGAGAGTGGATGCCTGGCTCTCCTCTTCATTCTCTCCTCTAGGACAGAAAATATGGCTGTGTTGTGGACCCTCTTTCCATTTATGTCCTGGACAAGACTGTTTTCTGTAGGTCGAGAAGTTTGAAAATCTCCCCAATTCACTCAGTAGTCTCTTGTCCTCTAACCAACTGTTCGGGTCATGCAGATACCTGACATTTGGAGTAAGTCACGCCATCTGCCCTGTCCTCTGGTTGAGTCAACTTTTCATGCTCAGTTTATTGATCTATTAGCAGCAATTAACACAGCTGAGCACTCTCTCATCCTGGGATGACCTGGGAATCAGCTTCCTATGACAGAAACGGGAATGAAAAGCATTGTGAGGTCAGTCCTGGTGCACTCAGGCAGGTAGTCAGCCTGCCTCCTGGTCTCTGGGACACTACTGTCTTCTGGTTTGTGTTCTGTCCTACAGGGCTTCCATTCTCAGTCTCCTACGTTAGTTCATCTTCTTCTCTGTAGACTCTTCTTGTTGGAGCTCCCTAAGGGTGAGTAGTGGTGTTCTTTGATTTACATGAAATCTCTCAGTGACATACAGTGGAATCAATGGGTGAAACAGCATTGACTCTGTGAACATTCCGAAATCTTCAGGCCAGCTCTCTCTGTTGAACTGTAGACTTGTACATCCACCTTGCATTTCGATATCTCTGCATGGATATGTAACATGTTGCAAACATTTTACATCTCCAGTGGAAACACTGATCTTCTCCCCAACTCCCCTCTTCTGCCAGTTCCTTCTCCAATATCCCCATCTTGGTTGAAGATATCTCTGTCTTTTCCAGTTAAAGCTGAATAGTTAGAGGTGATTATTTACTGCTTTATTTCTCTTACATCCTCTGGCTAATCTATCATGAAAGACTGTAGTTTCTACCTTCACAACGTGCTTGGATCTGCCCACTCCTCACTGTCCCCACTGCTACCACTAAGTCTGAGACACCACCACCTCCCACTAGCATCACTGCAAAAGCCTGTCCTGTGCTCCCTGCTTCCACCTTCACCACCCACAGCAGCCAGAGGGACCCTTTTAAAGCACAAGTCAAGATATGCTGAAGTTGGAGAACACAGGTTTTTGGATTTCCCGAGGGCAGAATCCCATCAGGAACACACAATAACTTCAAACTCACATGGCAGAGTCACACTTGCACTCAAAGTTTATTGAAAAGCAAAAGTACATGGTTGCATGGGCATCTCCTTGCAAGTGAGGAGTCCCCAAGGGTTTTTAGGGAGAGTGCTTATATCTCCATTTCTGTGAGAGGGAGGGTCTCTAACTTGATTGGGGTGGAATGGTAAGGGGGGGGAAGTGGGATTTTTTGCTCCTTTCTGTGAATCAAGGAAAGAGGAGGAAAAAGAAGGGTCTTCAGTGCTTTGAGTTCTTTTCTGAGAATCAAAGAACAAGGGGGTTTTGTACTTTGTGGTTTTGTTTCCTGCTTAGAAGAACACAAAGCTCCAAAGACTTGCGAGATGATTGATAGGGTGGTTAAGGTGTTGCTAGCTGGTGTCAGCTTGAGCAGCCTGAATATCCATGAGCAGCCTCCCTAGGGCAAGTCCCTGTTCTATCCTCAACTCCCTCCCTGACAGAGTTCACATCCAAAAATATTTTGGGATGCATAGGGCCATAGGTTTTGTTCTTCCATAGCTGCTTCCTGTTGAGTCAGGGTATTTGTCCCCACCTGTTTTGGAGAGCAAAACTCTATGCCTAGTCTGTCATGTGGCCCCAGGGAAGGCTCAGGCATGGAGAGGTGCAGAAGATCATATCCCTGAAGCATCATGATGGTGTTTTGGATAGCAGTCACTCTGGAGCAAATAAATGAGACAAGGAGTTCAATTACAACAGGAGCAATAAGTGGAGAACAAAGATTGAAGTTAGAGGCCCTAACAGAGCAAAAGCTATGTCACACTAGGCAATGCATTTTTTACAGTAGCCCATAGGTTTTCTGCAGTGGCACTTTATCCAAATGTACATAACCAAGTGGCTTGTGAATATATTGTCTTAACATCCTGCTCTATTTGCCCAGTAACTTGTATGTGAATATGGCAAGTTTTATTGATAACAGCACAGACTCCTGCTTGCTCAACAAAGAGATAATCTTAGACTAAGCGATTGTCAAGGACAACACTAGCCAAGGAGTAAAGAAATTTTTGAATTTATCAAATAGTATCACCAGTTGTTTGAGCCAGTTTAGCCACGGTGTTAAATTTTGTAGGTTGACCTCATGACATGTGAATCCCCCCGAGGGAGCAGCTAGGCCAATAACTGCTCCAATACCTGCCAATATTAGGCCTATTGCCTGTTTCTGTCTGTGTGTGCTGTTATATATGATCAAACCAGCAGGAGCCAAGTTACCAAGTGTGTGTTGCCCTGTGAAGTCTACATTGTCTATGCACAAGTAGTGTAGTGAGTTGAATTATGTCCCCCCAAAACTCTCTGAAGCTTGAATTGTGTCCCCCAAGTTTTATGTATTGGAAACTTGGCCCACACTGTGACTATTAGGAGGGTGGGAAATCCTATTAGGATAATTGAAAGGTGGAGCCTTAAAGAGATGATTAGATTGTAGGGCCATGCAGTAGTGAATGGATTAAAAATGGTGGTCAGGGGTGTGGCTCTGAGGGCTTTCTCTGCTCTCTCTCTGCTCTCTCTGCTTCTACCATCTTGCAGTGTGAGACCCTGGGTCACTGTTGCCACCACCAGATGGACTTTGGACTTCCCAGCCTCAGAAACTGTAAGCAATAAATTTTGCTTTCTTTCTAAATTACCCAGTTCCAGGTATTTTGTTATAAGCAACAGAAACAGACTAATACAGGTAGGCTTTGGCTTTTAGAGGGGAAGTGAACTTCCCATTTGGGTGTTGGTAATTTTGCCAGCTTTGGGGGGGGTCTCTGCATAAGAAAATGTAAACTGATGGGACACAAGCCTTTGTAGGAGTGGTCATGTTGAACCTTTTAATGAGCCTCAACATCCAACCCCGGGGGTGAGAGGTGATGCAATGTGGGGACAGTAACCCTCCTGATAGAGGAACAAGCTTCCTTATTTGATTTTGTAGGGTGACATTGAGCCCTGCCAGTCCACAGGCCACATTGATTTTTTTTTCCTGGAGACTCACATTCACACGTATTGGAGATAGGGCACCAATGCATGTCGTTTGGGAAATGACTAGGTGAGTAGCTGAAGGTCCAGGGACAGATAGATGTTTTTATTCTAGGCAATTGTTTTTCCATTGGAGAGTTGTTGGACATTACAGTAATAACATGGTCTGTTTTGAGAGGTACAGTTCCAGAGGTCCATTCCCCTCCTGGAGGTGTTGTTAAGAGGGTGGGTAAGGTTTATGCATTTTATTGGTCCTGTGTCAGCTAGAGGGTCCTCAATTTCCATTTGGTTTGGGCCCCAGGGTGGAAATGTAAGGTCAAGATCTCCCTCATGAGGGAATGCTTTTATGGTGCTTGATTGGACATGAGGATTATAGTGACATATCCAGCAGTTAGAAAGGTTTTCCCCTTTTGCTATGATTGATGGTAGATTTATTAGGGCATTATTTTCCCATTCTGTAAAACATCATTTATGAAACAGATAAGGCCCAGGACTAGTAATTTTTTGGTGTTTGTTATTTTGGGGATTTTGGAAGCAAGGGGGCAGGGCAGAGCACAGCACACACACACACACACACACACACACACACACACACACACACACACACACACACACACACACAGACACACCCGCCACCCCCAGCCCCCCTCCCCTGCACCACCCCCAGCTGATTCACTTTAGAAGAGAGGTAATTTCTTCCCAAATGTAATCCAGGAAGTCCCCTTGGAGGAAACTGGTTTCTACTATATCTTGGATTAAAATTCCTGTTTGTTCTTCAGTGAATCGGGTTAGGAATTCCTTTTCATAGGAAAGAAGGGGTTGTACAATAACAGAATAGAAAGTTTTTATTTTGTCATGATTCATCAAACCCAATGAGGTTGGGAAAAAAAGGCCCTTCTAGTCACAGGGGCCTTTTCACATAAGCATGGAAGAAGGAAGAGGGCTGAGAAGGCAATTAGAAGGGGAAGTGGCAGTAACATGCAGCAAATCATCTGGGACTTATCTGGGTGTAGTTCTTTTGAAGAGATATTTGAGGTCTTCCAAAGGCTCATAAGTATAAGTGGCCGGGATCTGGTTGTTGTTTCCTTCAGCTGGGCTGGGTCCGGCATAGGGCTTAATCCTGGATAAATGAAACCAAGGAGTTATTGCAGACAGTTTTACAGCATTTGAAGTTGTAAGGAGCACTTGATGTGGTCCCTTCCATTTGGATTGTAACTGATCCTGGGAAGAGACCTCTTTCCAGATGTTAACCAAGACCAAATCTCCAGGTTGGATTTTTGGCATAGGCAGGGATGCGCTAGGCACTGGTAACACCTGGTTGCCACACTTTTTTAATGGATTCCTGGACTTTTCCCAGATGGATGATATATTTACTGGCTAATGTGAGCTCCAGATCATGAAGGAGGTTAGCAGTTAAGAATGATCTCCTGTATAGCATCTTATATAGGCTTAGGTAGAGATCTGTTTTTGGAGCTACCCACATTCTTAAAAGAGCAATAGGTAGCACCTGAGTTCAGGGTAGTGAAGTCTCCTGGCAGTGCTTGGTTCTAGCTTTCTTTAGGGTATGATTAGCCTTCTTAGCCTTTTCTGAGGACTGGGGATTCCATTGTAGCATGTACTTATAATCTGTGCCCAGCGAGGCCTCTACCTTTTGGGTTATTTGGGCTGAAAATGAAGGCCTGTTATAAGCTTCAGGGAAGTCTGAACCTAGGTATAAGTTTCCTTAGGGATACTTTACCACTTCCAGTGCCCTCTCGATTCTGATAGGAAAGGCCTCAACCCAGCCTGTAAATGTTTCTAAAAATACAAATGGATACTTAAACCCACTTGACTTTGGCATTTGGGTAAAATTCATTTGCCAGTCTTCTCCTAGATATGTGTCCCAATATTGTGTGGGCTGTTAACAGGGGAGGGGGTGTAAGTCTTTCCCCAGGATTGTTTAGGGAGCAAGTGGGGCAAGCCCTGGTGACTTGTTTGACAGTAAGGGCCAGTCCTTTGCCACAGAAAGATTTCAGCATTAGATTAGTCAATGCATCCCATGTCAAGTGTGTGGATTCATGTAGTCCCTTAACTAGCTTCCATTGTATCTATTCTGGAACCACATATTTATAATTGACCTGATACTAGCCATCTGGGCTCCGGACCCCTCCCTGCCGTTGTATCCATGTTACATCTGAAGGGGAGCAGGTTGGGGAGTGGTCAGGCAGTTCAGGCTGGGGATATAGGGTCATCTTAAGGCTTAACCGAGCAGTCTGCTTAGAAACTTGGTCAGTGAAAGAATTTCCCTTAGTTAGACTAGATTCTCCCTTTAGATGTCCCCAGCAGTGTATAACTACCACTACCTTTGACATTTTGTCTGTTCCAATTGGGTTGTTTATCTCAGGGCCATGCTTTATGGGAGAATGCTTAACAGTTAAAAGCCCCCTTTCTTTCCAGATGGCTGCATGGGCATGTAAGACCACGAAGGCATATTTAGAATCTGTGTAAATATTGGCCACATGATCTTTCACCAGAATGAATGCTCTGGTCAGGGAAAGACCTCTGCCTTTTGGGCAGATGTCGCAGGTGGCAAAGATTGAGCCTCAGTAACATGATGTAAACTCACCACCATGTGGCCTGCCCTCCATATTCCCGATTCAATGAAACTGCTTCTGTCAGTAAACCATTCAAGATTATCGTTTTCCAAGGGGATAGCTGTTAAGTCAGGTCTACAGGAGTACACATGTTCTATGGTCTCTAGACATGAGTGAGTCAATTCAGAACTTTCTAGATGCATTAGGGTAGCTGGATTGAGAGTCTGATATACCTTTAGGACAATTTTAAGAGTGTCCAACAATAGAGCTTGCTATTTAATCAGCCTTCCCCCGTTAGCCAGTGATATCCTTTGGCTTCTAGGACCCCCTGTACATGGTGGGGAGTTAGTACCTCCATAGTTTGGCCTAGGGTCAGTTTATGTGCCTCTTTTACCAGGAGGTCTGTGGTGGCAACTGCCCTAAGGCAGGCTGGCCATCCCTGTGCCATTGAATCCAATTGTTTTGAAAAATAAGCCACAGGGTGTGGGGTGTCCCCTAGCTTTTGAGTTAGGACTCCCAAAGCTACCCCTTATTTTTCTGCTAAATATAAAGTGAACAATCTTTATAAATTAGGGAGCCCCAGAGCAGGGGCCTCCATCAAGTCTTGCTTAATATTATTGAAGGCATCCTGTAGTTCCCCTGTCTGAATTAAGGGTTCTTGTTCAGGTCCTCCAGTTGCATCATATAGGAGCTTTGCAATAGCCCCAAAGCCTAATACCCAAATTCTGCAAAATCTGTCCATTTCCCAAAAGGAGCATAACTGCTTCTTGGTGGTTGGTGGGGACATGCACAATATGGCTCCCTTCTGTCCTCGGACAGTCTTTGCCGGCCTGGGGTGAGACTATATCCTAGATATGAGACCTCTTGTTGACTAATGTGGGCCTTTTTAAAGGGTACCCTATAGCTCCTTTTCCCCAAGAAATTTAGGACCTGGACTGTATTTGAATTTGACACCTCCTTTGAGGGGCTACAGATGAGAATGTCATTTACGTATTGGAGGATGGCCCCCTCCTTAAGCTGCATCTGTCTTAGGTCTCATCCAAGAGCCTGACCAAACAAATAGGGACTGTCCCTGAACCCTTGGGGAAGGATGGTCCAGGTGAATTACTGAATAACCCCTTGGGGATCAGTCCATTCAAAGGCAAAGAGGTATTGGCTCTCTTTTGCCAGAGGGATGCAAAACAAAGCATCCTTTAGGTCTAAACCAGTGAACCATGAGGAGTCCTCAGAGATTTGAGATAGCAAGCTGTAAGGATTGGCAATGGGGGTGTGTGTGGGTATTACTGCTTCATTAGCAGCATGTAAATCTTGGTCTAAGCAGTATTCTCCATTTGGTTGCTTCACTGGCAAAATAGGATTATTGTGGGTGACTTACAAGGAATCAGAATTCCATGCTGTGGGAACTTTGTTATGGTAGTTTGTAGCCCTGCTTTAGTTAGCCTCCAGTGGGATTGGATATTGCCTTCGGTTTGGGTAGGGTGCTCCTTCCATCAAAGCAGTAGTTACTGGAGTCACATGGGTGGCCTTTCCAGGGATTCCTTGATCCCAAACCTGGGGATTTACTTTTGCCTTGATTTTTTCTGGGAGGTCCTGAGAGACTTCTCCCTGGTTGGAAAGTGACAATATTTTTAACTATGAGAAATTACCAGAAGGGAGTGTGAGACTATAAAAGCCTCCATTTGGCAAATTAAAAGTTGGGTAAAGAAATGGGCTTTGGGGGTTTCATCAATACCCATGACCAGAGTATGTCTTTTACTTCAGGGTCCAGAATAGTCAGTTAAAACAGAGAAGCAGTTCCTGTATCAAGTAAGAAATTAATTGGCTTACCTACAACATCGAGGACTACCCAAGGTTCTTCAATTGTATGGGAATGTTTGTGATTGTAGCCATTGACCTCAGGCCCCGTCAGTATTCTTCCTCAAAGGCCACCATTTGGCGTGGGAACTCTTTGCCTGTTTTGGACATGGGACATTCCCAACACCAGTGAGTGGAGTCACCACAAGCAGGACAGGGCCCTGGAGGGCCTCCCCTTGAGGGAGCCTGACAGGACCTAGCCCAGTGTCCCAGCTTACCACAGCTGTAGTAGGTCTGCATTCTTTTTTCTTCCAGAAGCCATCTACATCTCTGTTCTGGAGGCCATCTGCCACTTTGTTCCTCTGGTGGTCCCCGAGGCTGCATGGCATTACCTACTGCTAGAGCAATTAGTTGGGCCTGCCTATCTGCTCATTTATTTTCCAATTATATTTCAGTTTGATCTAAGTTATTGAACCCCCCATATGCCACATCCAACAACTGAGTCATGGGAATCTGAGGTCCTAGCTGTAGCTTTCGTAATTTTCTCCATATATCAGGGGCAGACTGGCTTATGAAGTGTTGTCCCAGGAGGGCTTGTCCCTCTGGGGTAGTTGGGTCCAAATTAGTATATTTCCTGAATGCCTCTATCAACCTTCCCTGAAAGATGGCTGGATTCTCATCTTTTCCCTGAGTTACTTCCTTTATTCTTTCATAATTAATTGACAGGTTTTTTAAAGCATTTCCTCATGCCTTCCAAAAGGCAATGAATCACATGGTCCCTGGCTTTCAAATCCCAACTACCCCACTGGTAGTTCCAGTTAAGGTCACTGAGATAGAAGACTCAGTCAGTTACATAACACAATGAAACAAGAAAAAAAAAAAGTCCAGGGTATGAAAGAGGAAATTACAAAGAGATTAATACCTTAAAAAGAGAATGTAGCATTTAACATAGATGTTTACACATATAAATTTTCCTCTAAGCACTGCATGAGCCCTGCATCCTATAAATTTTAATATGTTGCATTTTGATTTTTATCTCAAAGTACTCTCTAATTTCCGTGTGATATTTCTTTTTACCCATTGTTTATTTAGGAGAGTGGTGGTTAATTTCCACATGTTTGTGAATTTTGTAAATTTCCTTCTGTTATCATGGTCAGAGAACATATTTTCTATGATCTTAGTCTTTTTAAATGTATTAAGACTTGTTTTGTGGCCAAAAATAAATAATTTTAAAAAAAAAGATTCAACCAATAGGCATCTACAAAATTTAGTGAGGGTAATTCTTTGAGATTAGCAAAAATAGTCTGCCTCAAATATTTCTGTACTTTTCTTACAAGAAAGGTTATCATCTTGCTCTATAATGAGAATCTAAGTGAAAATATATTCATTTCTCCCAAACCTAGGTCATGCCTGATAATAAATTAGATATTTCAGGAAACACCCTTATATTTTCAGGTCACTGCTGGCTGGAGTGCTATTTACCTCCAGAATAAGCTTGTACCAAGTAGCCTCCCCATGATCTGAAATAAATGTGATGCCTCTTGAAGCACCTAAGTATGACTCAGGCACAAGAGTCATTCTGGCTGAATAAAAACACTTAAAGTAAAAAAATAGATAAGCTGAGTAGTACCTTCCATCAATACAGTGAAGAGCCATCCTCTTACTAGCCTGGGCAGAAATCTTTACATGGGAAAGTGGTCCATTTCATGTAGTCCCAATGAAGCCAGTCAGTCACATTGCCCTGACCCTCCCCACAGGGATGGGCAGGTGACCCAGACTAGCCAGAAAAAAAAAAAAAAAAAAATTTGTGTGATATTGCTCAGTGCACTGAACCTCCTGCAACGGATCAATTAGAGCTGAACAGCATTCACCTCTGTGGAAGGGGATACTGGCTCAGGCGTCTTTACCGATTCCACTCCTCCCTCCTGACTCTCATCCTGTCTGTTCACTCAGTGACACCTGCCTGTCTCCTGTAGACATTTGTGTTTATGACACATCAGACTTGTTACAGTGTCCCGAGAAATGACTCTGACCATACTCTGCCCCATTAGCAACCATACTCCTTTAAAATTGTATTCAGAGCATGCCCCAGGAGATTCTTTGGATTATTCCTTGTACAGCTTTCCTCTGCACATTTCCAACGACCCTCATTTGCCTGCAGAACTAGTACAAATAATCTAGTTTATATTTAAGAACCTTTGGGAGAGGACCTTTATATATGAAGCAGGAATAAATGTTAGCCCATGTTAATCAAAATACACTGTAACTTCAGTGTGATTTTGTCTTTAACAGAAAAAAGCCACTTTTCACAGGCTCTTTGTTATTTTATTAGCATGACCTCCCTTGCAGCCCAATTTAATGGCATATCTTCAGACCTTATCCACACTTCCACTGAGAAGAATAGCCAGGATTATGTCCTGGTATTATTAAGTCATGTTTTTGAAATCACTGAACATTGTAAGATATTGTCCCAGGAAAAGACTTCTTGAATACACTGGCCTCAGGTTTGATCAGTGTCTCCCATGTGCAAATATACGATGTCCAATGCTTACAGTTTCTTCAGCCCCATGGTACCCTTGCAATTTCTGCTCTTAACCTGCTGACAGGAAGATGCCAAGTGTCAACACCTTCCTGCACATAGCTTTTCCTAATGCAGTGGCTGTCTTTGGGAATGACTATACACACTATTTACAGGATTGTCATAACTGCAGCAAATGGGGTGAGATTTAACTTACCTAAGCTCAAAAAACATTTAGTTTCCCTGGTCTCTCGAGCTCAGCAAGGTGGCCCTAGGCCTTCCTTCTTCTTGTTATGGGGCCTCCTACATATCTCCTCTGAAGGCCATTGAACAAAAGCAGATCTTGATCCCTTTGACTAAGTTTCTGGAATGAAATAGAAAAGGACTGAGCCTTCTTCAACTACAACAAGTTCTTCTCCTCTTTGTGGGGAGATAAATAAAGCTCAGATGGAATTATGGAGAGGAGTGTCTGAGGAGGGATGAAATAATGTATTTTTCCTAAGAAACTGGAAAATTTCATCCATGAGACATGGACTGTTGCATATTGATCACGTAGAGGCATTCACTGAGATCTCAGGGCTCACAGAAAATAAATTATTATGTTGATAAATATCTCTGTAAATAAAATTATAACTTTTGTGTCACAGTGATATAGAATGTAGATTTTTTATGGTCTTGTCCAGGTACCAGTCCTGACTCTTTCTGTATGAGACTCTTACTATAAGAATTGGTCAGTAATTTATCCTTTCTATGCCTCTGTTTTCTAGTATGTGAAATACTGATGACGACAACAACACATACATAATAGATTGTTTATAGGAGAAATTTTATGTGGTAATGTGTGTGTGAGTATAAAATATGTAGCATAAAGGATTATACAAAGTAACAAATTATCTTAATGAGAACTGTCAGTCCTATTCATCAAGGTGCAGTGCTGATTTAAAAGTATCCAGATTGCTTTGCCTCCTCCGTGTTTACAATTAGCCATAACATGTTTGTTTGTTTTCTTTATTCCCAAAGTTTAAGGCATTAGAACTAGAATTCAGGGTTCTATGTCTTTTTAACCAAGTCCTGCTTAGATGGGCATCAACTTATTTTGATAGGATCCCTATTTCCCACGGACTTACCCAAACTGAGATAGAAGGAATCATCTTTTAACATCTTGCGTTCATTTATGAAATTGGAACAAAGAAAAATAGATGATCATGAAATTTACATCTTTCACCAGTTTGGCGGTAAATTTGAGGAACTGTTGTAGCAAACAATTAGAGCACCTTTTCCTAATGATGAGAATATTTACCTGCCTAATTTAACCTCTGTGTTGTACAGAATTTGATGAATTTGGCCAAATCATTGACCTTGACCTTCATTTTTTTTACTGTCCTTGGGTTCTTTATACTTCTGTGAAAACAAATTTCAAGGTAGAATTGTTTAAGTTAAAGCTCTAGATAAAACTGTACACAAAATTATGAATTGTGTACAATAGTGAGAAGTGAGATGGCTGATATGAGAGTATACAGATAAATATTTGAGTGTTCATTGTCATGTATTTATTTTAATGTGTGAATAATTAATACACCAGTCCATTATTTCATGTATATTATTGCTCAGGACCAAGTTGTGTAAACGCATGAGTTGATAAAACTGATAACATTACTTAATAGTACAGGTGGAATGGGGCCATGATACAAGGATGCCTGATGTCAAGCCCTGAGATAAAGAGTTGGGTTTGCCTAAGTCTGTTCCCTATTTGCCTGAATTTTTCTCAATTTGGGCTAATCCACTTAGTTCTAAACAGTAGTCATCACTGCTGATATTTTTAGTAAATGGTACCTTTCCTTTAAAGGGATTCTTGCGAGTTCCGGTCAAGATGGCAGAAAGACAGTCCCAAGCATCACTCTCTTCCACAAATCAACCAATTTACAACTATAAAAATGTAATATCAGCCAAGCTGAGGCCGCTGGAGCTCAGGGGAAGAGGAGGAGAGACCTATGGAGTTCATGAAGGTGGGAGAAACCACGATGAGAGAAAGAAAAACTGCTCTGAGGGTTTTGGACCACAGCTGCTTTAAGGCTCCAGCTGCTGAGCTCACAGAGCAGGAGCCAGCAGAAGCCACAGCTGTGAACTTCAGATGGAGTTACTTGGAGGCAGCAGGGGAGAAGAGAGCTTTGATGGCCCCCAGGACAGCAAGACCACTGATAGGGTTCCCGTGGACCCATGCAGGAGTGAGAAGCCAGAACACAGCTGTAAAAGGGAGCCATTCAGAGGCTGGTGAGTCATTGCAAGGGACCAGCACAGGGCCTGTCCCATGGGAAGTGTTTGAAGCATGGGTGGTGGGGAAGACAGGCCCACCAGGAGAACACTGGGACACAGGAAGGACAGCCAATCAGCCCCCCAATCAGTGCAGGACCACTCAGAGGAGACTGGTTGGGAATGCAGAATTGCAGGTGGTGTAGTTTGATGAAAAAACTCAGGCACAGGTCAGAGTTTCTACCCAACCCAGGTGCACTGGGTCTCTGGAGAGCTGGAAGTACCTGTAAGGTCAACCATTAAACCCTGAGCTGCACAAAAAGCCTTCCCTAGGGAAACAGCAGCAAAACAGCAATTTAGCTCAACCACACAGCTCAAGTACAGGTTCCCACCAGAAGTTCCCCCATTTTAGAAGTAAGCAAAGGACAAAAAATTAGTTCCAGCCCAGGCATACCACCAGCGCCTTGGGGCCTGCCAGGGGATATGAGGCTGGAGCCGGGGACCAGACCACCCTCCCACAACCAGGCATACCATGCCAGTGACTTGAGGCCTGCCTGTTGACCCAAGGCATGGATAAGGGGACTGGAGACCCCTCCCACAACCAGGCACACTGTGCCAGCACCTGAGGGCCCACCTGTGGACTTGAGGCATGGAGAAGGGGACTGGACTTCCCTCCCAGAACTAGGAACACTGTGCCAGCACCTTGGGGACTGCCTGGGGATCTGAGGCATGGATCTGGGGACCAGACCCCCATCCCACAATCAGACACACCATGTCAGTGCCTCAGGGCTTGTCCAGGGACCCAGGGCATGGAGAAGGGAACTGGGTCCCCCCCCCACAACCAGGCACACTATGCCAGTGCCTCGGGGCCCACCCGGGGTCCCGAGGCTTGGAAAAGGGCCGGACCCCCCTCCCACATCCAGGCACACTGCACCAGTGCCTTGGGGCCCACTTGGGGACTGGAGGCATGGAGCCAGGGACCAGACACTCCCTACAACCAGGCACACTGCTAGCACCAAGGAGCATGCCAAAAAAAAATTCACCTCCATGTGGGTGGCCCACCACAGCCACCACAATAACTATGGCTACTGTGACAGCAGCTAGATGCCACAACCACCATGCAGATAGCCCACCAGCCACTGGAATGCATTGACACAAGGAGAGTCACCAGCAGAGATAAAGAAAAGAAGAGGATGCCTCTCTCCACAAATCCCATTTCAGAGTGACAGAAGAAGCATCTGCTCTATGATAATATTGGGGGACCTGATCACACCTCTCAGCATTGGACAGATCATCTAGGCAACAAATCAACAGAGTAACCATTATTCTTTCAGAAGGAGAGAAAAAAGTCTAGGGTAATTAGAGGGGAGAGGAGGGAGGGAGAGATTGGACAAGGGGCATAAAGAATAATTACAATTTGTAACAATATATATGCTAGTAATATTGATTTGATCAACATATCTCAATGTTGAACCCCTAAAATATGTATAATCAATTTTGATTTAATAAAAATTTTAAAAAATACATAAATAAAAGAAAAAAATAAAGGGATTCTTGAACTCTGACACTGTCAAGGTATGTTCTTCTTTCAAAGACAGGATAATTTCCTGCATGATGCATCATCCCTTACTCCATCCATTAGGCATCCTACTTACCTCACATCCTTCCCTTAAGAAGAACAAGCTTGGGTGTCTCTCTAAAGTGTATGGACTTTTATAAAAGATTGATCAGAGTTTAACTCACAGCTCTCCTATTCACCAACACATGACCTCAGACAAGACACTTGTCTTCTCTTTTTTTTTTTTAATCGGGGAAACATTAAAATTCTTTACAGATACACAAACATAATAAGTCTGATGGTGGGTCACCTTGTATCCTGAACACAGGTGAAAGTCTATAACATCTCCAGAACAGTGGAGGAGAGGGCTACCTATAGGACAGTGCTGTTGTGAGACTTAATAAAAATGCCTTGAATGAAACAGTACACCCATGTGGTGTAGGGTTCCTTCTTTATTTCCAATGCTCAATGAAAAATTATAATGCATATAAATGGTGAGTTATGCTGAGATATTTCAGGCTATATAGCATCTGTCAAACAAAGCTTCCTTGGAATAATGATGCAATCTGTACAATTTTATTACACATAAACATGCTTTTTCTGCCTAAATTCACAATGATTAAGGAAAATCAGATTTACTTAGAAAAACAATGCACAAATGTTAACCAGATTTCCTGTACACTTTTATGCACACATGCATGCACACACTCACACACACCTATACTCCTTAATCAGAATATTGGATTTCTAAATAGTCTAAGTTGAAAGGAGATCCTCAAGACATTTACACCAAACCCCTCACTATCCAGCTGAGGAAGAGTCCAGGTAAGGTAATCTGTCAAGGTTATGAAGAAAATTAATGATAGAACTGTGTATTAAAGAACACCTTGCTTTGAGAATTCTATTAGTACTATGTGGCAATTCAAAAATGAGATGGGTCTGGAGATCTAATATACAGCAATGTGACTATAGTTGACAATACTGTATTGGTACTTGAAATTTGCTAGTAAGTGTTCTTGCCACACATGCACACACGCACACACACAAAGAAAAGAAAAGAAAAGGTAACTGTGAGGTGATAGATATATCAATTAGCTTAATTGTGGTGATTATTTCACAGTGTTTATGTATATCAAAACATCAAGTTTTACACCTTAAATATTCACAAGTTTATTTGCCAATTGTACTTGAATAAAGCTAAAAAAGAATGAGATGGGTCTATCTGTAATCTGTACAGATCTCCAAGAGAAACTGCTAGGCCAAGTGGTGAGATGGGAAGGAAGCAAAGAGGGAGGGCTGAGGAGATGGATGTGTGAGAGGGAAGGGGGATGTGATGAAGTGAGTTGCTCAGGTGGGCACTTAGAGGAGTGAGGAAACATGGAGACAAATGTGGAGAAGCACTGAAGGTCTGGGATATGGGTAAGGAGAGAGCAGTGTCTCAGAGCAAATGACACAGGTGACTGCCTCTCCTCCTCTTCATTCCCTCCTCTAGGACAGAAACATGACTCAGATACGGGCCCTCTTCCTATTTGCCTCCTGGACAAGACTGTCTTTTTCTAGACCCAGAAATTTGGACAGCTCTTCAATCAATTCTCCAGACTCCTCAACTCTATCAACAGTGGTTGGGGGGGTGAGGGTGGGGACTTGCATTTGGAGTAAGATACTCCTCTCCTGGCAAGGTTAATTTTCATGCTCAGCAGCATTTGACAAAGTTGATATATTAGTCCATTTCTGTTGCTTATAAAAAAAAATACCTGGAACTAGGTGATTTATAAGTAAATGAAATTTATTGCTTACAGTTTCAGAGGCTGGGAACTCCAAAGTCCAAGGAACACATCTGGTGAGGGCCTTCTTTGGTGGTGACTTCAGCAATGCAGGGTACACATCGTGAGAAAGGCAGAAGCAAAAGAGAGTTTCTCACCTGCTCTCTTTTTAAAGCCATCAGAACCACACCCACAACCACTGTTAAACCATCAAGGATTAATTCATTGACTAGGGCATGATTCTCACAATCCAATCACCTCTTGAAGGCCCCACCTCTCAATTACTATAATAGGATTTCCCATCCACTTAATACTATCACATTGGGGATTAAGTCTCAATTGGCTTTGGGAGGACACCCAATCCACAGCATACCACCCTGCCCGCCCCCCAACTCATGTCCTCTTTACATACAAGTGCATTCATTTAATCCCCAAGTCTTAACTTGTTTCAACTCAAAAATCCAAAGTCCAAAATCTGAAGTTCCATCTTTGAAATCAAAACAAATTATCTACTTCCAGGATATAGTGGTGGGACAAACATAGGATACTTATTCCCATTCTAAAAGGGAGGGTAACAGGTTCTAAACAAGTCCAAAATCCAGGCATTAAATCTCAAAGCTGGCAAATCATGTACCTTGACTCCATGTTTGGCATTCTCTGCACACTGGTCCAGGTGTTGGGTCACCAAGTCCTTGAACAGCTCTGCTCCTATGGCTTTCCTGGTCTCCAGCCATGTTTTAACTCCTGCAGGTTGGCACTGCACATAGGTAGCTACAGTTCTGGAGTCTTCATGGTGGTCCCGCTCTCATGGCTCTACTAGGCATGGTGCTGATGGGGTTTATCTGCTGCAACTATGATCCCACATTTCCCTTCAGCATTGCTCTAGTGAAGGCTCTCTGTGGAGACTCTGCCCCTGTGACAGATCTCTTCCTGGGTCCCCAGGCTTTTCCATACATCTTTTGAAATCAGGGTGGAGGCTCCAAAGCCTTCACAGCTCTGGCATTCTGTGAGCCTGCAGTCCTAACTCCACGTGGACACCACAAAATCTTCCATTTGGTATCTTACAAAGCTGCAGATCCAGCCACACCTGGGGCCATCTTAGTCATGGGTGGAGCAACTGGAGCAGCCAGAGTATGGGGAGTAGCATCCTGAGGTGGCCCTGGACAGCAAGCCCCTGGAGGGTGCCTCAGGCCTGTTCCCTGGAACCGTTCTGTCTCCATAGGCCTCTGGATCTGTGATGGAAGGGGCAGCCTCCAAGATCTCTGAAATGCCTTGAAAGTCTTTTTCCATTCTCTTGATAGCCCTTTCTTCTGTCCTAATCTCCTTAGCAAATGGTTGCTGACCTATACCACTGGTTTTCTCTCTTGAAGACACCTTTTCATTCTTTATGAGACCAGGCTAAGTGTTTTTCAATTTTTCATTCTTTGCTTCCTTGTTAATTATAAATTCAGATTTACTTCATGCCTTTGCCACCACAACTCAGCATAGGCTGTTATAAGTAGCCATGCAGCCTCCTGAATACTTTTCTGCTTGGAAATTTCTTCTGCCAAATTCCCTGAGTCAGCACCTTAAGTTCCACATTCCATAAACTTTGGGGCATGAACAGAATGCAGCCAAGTTCCTTCCAAGTTCATAGCAAGGGTGATCTTTGCCCCAGTTTCCAATAAGCTCCTTCTCATTTACATCTGAGATCTCCCTAGAATGGTCTTTATAGGCATTCTGGTTACCACAATTTAACCAGTCTCTAAAACATCCTAAACTCTCCCTTGTTTTGTCTTCTAAACCCTCACCAGCATTTAGGCTTTTCCTAGCCTGTTCCTCCAAATTCTCCCAGCCTCTGACCAACACCCAGTTCCAGAACTGCTTCCACATTTTTAAGTACTTGTTATAAGAAACAACCCACTTCTCTGTTACCAATTTTCTATATTAGTCTGTTTTTGTGTTGCTATAACAGAGTGCCTGAGACGGGGTAATTTATAAAGAACAGAGGTTTATTTGTCTCACAGTTCTGGGACAGCTGCATCTGGCACGGGCCTAAGTATGCTTCTACTCATGGCGGGAAACAGCAGGCCAGCCAGAAGGTACGAGGAGATCATGTGGCAAGAGGAAGCAAGAGACAGAGGAGGTGCCAGGTTCCTTTTAACAACCAGCTCTCATTGGAAATAATAGAGCAAAAAGTCACTCACTACCCCTTCCCCAGGGCCTTAATCTATACAAGAGAGATTCACCCGCCATGACCCAAACACCTCTCAACACTGCCACATTGGGGATCAGATTTAAACATGGGCTTTGGGGGAAACAACATATCCAAACTATATCACATGGGAATGAGTTTCTCATGACAGAAACAGGATGAAAAATATCATAAGATCAGTCCTAATATACTCAAAGCAGATGGTCCTGTCAGGATGTGTGTTGGTTTACAGCACAGCACCTTTTCACGATTTTTTCTCTTACATCACTGGATTCATTTCTCAGTCTCCCTCATCAGTTCTCTTTCCCCCAACTTCTTGATATTGGACATTCCTAAGTGTCAGTTATTTTTTCTCTTCTATATGTACATGTACTCCTTTCACAATCACATCTAGTCTTATGGTTTTTATTGGGGCTCAGGACACTGTTCCCCAAAGTATGATGCTTTGGCATGTTGAGTACTTTGAACTAAAGGAGATTGGAAGGCCTCGCAAGCAGCCTCAGAACCAAGGACTCTCTGACCTTCTCCTGCCCTCCTGTCTCTCACTCTTCTCTTCCCCCAAACAAGCCATAAAACCTATAAATATTACTCTAACTGCCCCCCCATCTTTTTTGTGTAGGAGCTGGCCATGAAGAAATTCTCTTACCTTCCTTGTCTGATGGTAAATCATAAGAATCTTGTTTCAGAGGGGTCCTACCCCATACCCAGGAGGAAGGAATGCTACACAGAAGCCAAGAAAAATCTGAACAGATGGGCCTTGCTGAGTTTTTCCCCTCAGTTTATTATCATTGGATCATACCCTTTTGTCCAATCACGTTTCTACATGGCTGTTTATTCTTTATCAAAACTAAGCATAAAAATAGACAGTTTTCCCTGGGTCTTTGGGTCTTCATTTGTGAAGCCTCCTGAGTCATATAAAACTTTGATTAAATAAATCTGTTACAATTTTCTCTTGTTAGCCTGTCTTTTGTTACAGGAGTGTTGGCTGCGACCCTTATGATGGGTGAGAAAAGGTATCATATTTTTTCTCCTACACTTTAAATACCATCACTTTTCTAGCAATGCCCAAATCTTTAGCCCTGCTCTCTGTCCTGAACCCTATACATGTATAGAAACTTTCTACTAAACATCCTCTCTTCGATATCTAATAGGTATATCAAACCTAACATGTCTACAGTGAAAATACTGATCTTCTCTCCTACTCTTCCCCCAATCTGCTCCTCCTTCAGTATTCCTCATCTCGGTTGAAGGTTCTCCATCCTCTCCAATTCTTGAATAATCTTTCTCTTACATCCCACATTCAACCTGTCAGGGAAGTCTGTCGTTTCTGCCTTCAAAACATGTGTAGCATCTGACCACTTCTCACTGCCTCCACTGCTACCACCAGCTCTGAGCCACCATCACCTCTCACTGGAATTGCTGGAAAAGCATTGCATTGAGTAGCCAGAGCTGTCCTCTTAAAACATAACTCAGTTCATGCAACTAAAGAGTAGCATGAACTACTCAGTTCAGCTACCCAAGAGTAGCCAGAGTTGTCCTCTTAAAACATAAGTCAGTTCATGCAACTCTGCTCAAAAACTTCTAGCATTTTTTCATTTCACTTTGAGTAAAAGCTAAATCCTTATAAAAGCTCATGTGCTCTTACATGATCTATCTTCCCAAACCACCTTCTTTTCAGAACTAATCTCCTACTACTCTCTCATTCACTCTTCACTAATACCCTGGCCTCTTTGCTGTTATTTGAAGACACCAGGCATATTCCTAATTAAGGCCACCCGAGCCTACCCCCACCAATGTGCCTGGCTAACTTCCTCATTCTAAGTCTTTGCTTAAAAGTTATCTTCTCAAGGAGATCTACTTTGACCACTTTATTTTAAAGTGCTACCCATGTGGAAATGAATAAATATCACTGAATGGATTTCTAATTTTAAATTTACTCTAATCTTTTCTATGCCACTTAGCAACACTGAAGCCCCTTCCCTCCAAGTACTTGGTCTTTCTGATGTCCTAAGAATCTGAATGTATGGTTAAACTGTCCTAAATAATAAGGGTTTACTATGGGTCAAGGAGCAGCTTATCAGAACTCAGATGATGAAAACAGAAGTCAGTTTCTTTCTATTTTTCTGTTTCTTTCTCCTCTGTCATAGCTCAGGCAGATGTTCCTCATATATTTGTAAGATAACATGGCAGCAGCAACAACTTGAGACCTTACATCCTCTCAGGATTAAATCAGGCAGAAAATAGCACCTGCCTTCATCTCCTGATATTTCTACAAATGTCTCTGATTGGGTCAACTCCCCATCTCAGAACCAAACACTGCAACCTGAGAAATGAGACACAAGAACATTAGCTCATTTCTGGAGCTATGGTGGAGCCAGTCCATCCAAACCATAGACTGGGCCAGGGTGAAGAGTTAGTTTTCCAAAGAAAAGTGGAATACGGTTTCCAAAAAGAAAACTTGTCTGTCCTCAAGCAACTGATATTCTCCATCCTGCTGCCTGTACTTGGAGCATCATCTAGTGAGGCACAGCTCTGTCTGCACCACTTTACTCACATTCGCACCTGCTATCCCTCCCATGTGATACCAGGACAAGGACCTAAAGTTCTGAGAGAAAGGGGCTATATCTGGTTACCTTTGTGTCCCATTTCCCAGCCCCATTCTAGCAAGGCTAGGTTTCCATAAATGTGTGCTCACATGGTGTTTTTAGACTGTCCTCCATAAGAGCTGTTCTCTGGTACTCAGCCTCTCTCGAGCAGCCAAGACCAAATATAGGCTTCCTAGGACTCATTCCTAATTCCCATATTCTATTTTTCTGGACTGTATTTCTAAATATGACATGGTAGTGTAGTATTTTTAATGTTGTGATTGCTTTCTAGGAAGAAGATGAAATGTTTTAGATCTAGGTTTTTTGATTGACTTTTTGTTTTCTCCTTCTAAGTTTGTTGATGCCAGTGTCAATCACAGAGAAGAGTTTGCACATGTTTCTGGTCTCATCTAACTCATTTTCAGAAACTCTGTTAGATCTCTCTCTACTTCCATAGTTCAGCTTTACTGCATCTATTCCTCTTCTATCTGTGACAAAGACGATGTCAGCAATACCACATATATTGCTATGGCAGTAATAGCTAGCTGCCCTAAGGCTTGTGCTCTCCTTAGCATAGTGTAGAGTTGTTACTGAGAAGTGAGAGCTCAACTAAGCACTACACTTCCCAGCCCCGCTTGATTCAGTTTTTGCCTATGGAATGAGAGTGGAAGTAATATATGTCACTTGTGGGCCAAGCCAGTGAAATATGGCCGAGGCAGTTAAGAAATGTGCTTCTCTATCCTCTGTTTGCCAGCTAAATGAAGTGGAGTAGGGCAAGCCACAGGTAGAAGCAGTCTGTGTCCCTGAATAACCACATGGAACAAGGCTGCCTGCCAATGAGCAGATAGTGACTTTTACGTGAGCAAGATACTGTTTTCTAGTCTATACATGCTCTGGTAGAACAAACTCTCACCTTGTTTTTTGTTCTGTTTTTTGGAAAGTGTCTTGGCTATTCTTTTACTTCTGTATATCTTTTAGAATCAGCAAGTTTCTCTAAAAAAAAAAAACTCGGTTGGGATTTTGATTGAGATTGCATTGACTCTATAGATCAATTTGCAGAAAAATTGATATATCTAAACTATTGAATCTTCCAATTTATAAACGTAGTATGCTTTTCTGTTTACTCAGGTATTCTTTGATGTCTCACAATAAAGATCTATATTTTCTCTATAAAGTTCTTATATATCTTTTATTAGTTTTCTTCTTATGAACTTAATTTTTTTATGATATTGAAAGTTGTGTCATTTTAGAATTTCAGCTCCTGCCTGTTGCTGGTGTTCAGGACATTCCATGCCAAAATATTCCTCTTTGGCACATCGATTATTGGCTGTTTATGTTGAGAAACTGCAGAAACAAGAGTAACTCTGAAAATCTGCCTCTTTGTAAAAGAAATTTACATCTGTAAAGAAAAATTTCGGCAGTAAAGGTATCTGTATCAGAAAGAGAGCTGCTCTAAGAAAAGTTTTATCACCTGAGAGACTCTTATCTGCATAATAAGGCAATACTTATGCACCATATATTTCCTCCCCTCACCCTCTTATAACTTGTCCTCACCACCCTCCAGAAGCCTCAAGCCCCTAGTCCTTTCTATAGCTCAGGAGCTATATAAGCTTCAAGAATCTAGCCCGTCCTTGTCCATATTTTTGTGGGACTCCCATGTGTACACACATAATTAAGTGTGGTTTTTCTCCTGTTAATCTGTCTTATATCAATTTAGCTTGCAGCCAAGCCAAAGAACCTAGAAGCGTGGGGGAAAGCCATTTTCCCCTCCCCTACACTGAGATATAAAAATAAAATGGATCTTATACTGGTTTTAAATACAGCAATCATTAATCTAAATAATTCATTTGTATGTGCTTTTAGATTTTTCAACATATACAATCATCTGCAAATGGTGACAGTTTTGTTTCTTCCTTTCCAATTTCATACCTCTTAAGTTATCAGAGAGGGATCTAATCTTATTTTCTTTTCCAAATCGGTCACCAGCTTTGTCGACACTATTGACTGAATATTTCTGCACCAGTTAGAAATGCCAGCATTATAAAATTCACTAAATTGCCATTGTACATGGTTTATCTCTGCAGACTCTTCTAGTTCAAGGACATTTTGTCTTCTGTGCTAATAATACACTATGGTAATGGTGAGGATAAACTAGTTATCAAAATGCTATATGAGGATCATGTAATCAGAGTAAAAAGAAGCAAGTGGTCTTGAGATCGTTACGTCAATGCCCTGGAATAGTTTTATGAACTAGCCCACACTACAATGACCAGAAAGCCAAAGCCTGTCAGATAAGAGGTCTCTCTCTTTTGAATTGTGTTGGATAAATACTATCAAATTGCTCTCTGAGCTCTTTATTTCTACCTTCATAGTGAATCTCCATCTTTCGCTGAAAACAGTGTAACGTATGTTCAATTTATTAGGATACATTTTTAGATAAGCAAACATATTTACCTTAAAGTAAATCTCCTCATATAACTATTCATTGGCTAAACTATATATTCTCCAGTAACTCCCACTAATCACAACTACTTATTATTTTAGGTAATGTGGTTTTTTCTTCTTTGGAGGACTAGGTTAGTCTCTCACACTACAAAGGCACCTTTCCCTTCAAAATAAGGACAACTGTTTTCATGGAGAATAAATTTCTAAAGCTTTCCTTGTCCTGCCACCTGCCACACATCTTCTTCAGAAAGTTAAAATAAGATAAAGGAGTTGGTTTGAATCAGAGCTCTACTACTTATGATTAATGAGACCCTGTACACAGTACTTGGCCAGCCTGAGCATCCCAGAGGATTGGATATTGTAAACCCAATGGCCGGTTGTGCAAGGCTATGAACATAACAAACTGTGAAATCTGTGGAAGCAGTTATAATAACACATACTTGTCAGAATTGTTGTGTGAATTAAACAAGAATAACTGAGAACAGTTAAGTTAAAAAACAGGTAGTTTCTCTTTTCTTGGCTTCTTGGCCATTTATACAACAGATAGAAATTAAAGGATATTGGGGCCGAGCCCGTGGCGCACTTGGTAGAGTGCTGCGCTGGCAGCGCGGCGACACTCCCGCCGCGCCGCCGAGGGTTCGGATCCTATATAGGACTGACCGGTGCACTCACTGGCTGAGTGCCGGTCACGAAAAAAAAAAAAAAAAATTAAAGGATATTGAAATCTAGGTATTAGACCTCAAATCAGTTTCTTGCCATAGATTCGTCAGCTTTTGTCCTCTTGCCTAATTAGACAAAATGCTTTTGAGGCCCATCTGCCCAGGAGACCGATCAAGACAAGAGCTATGAAATCTACTACATTATACCTTGTTGATTTACTGTATATGCAACTCCCATTACCTTCCTTAGTAGGTTCCCTAACTTAGCTGATTTTGGAATTCTAAGAAAGCATATATACTAATTTCTTCCCTTGCTTATTGAAATACGGACTTGGGTCTCAGGCAGCTTCTCCTGTAATGAAAACAATCACAATTTTAATGGTGGAGACAAAAAACAATTCAGTCTTTGTGTAAAAGTGATTAATATTTTTGCCTGTATTTGCTAACAATTGCTTTCAAGAAAAATTAAACTTTATTGGACTAATAATTCTTAACTGGAAAACCAATTTTCAAACTAAACATTTCTCCTTACTCGAACATTTATATACCAATGCACATGCACACAAAATTACACAAACTCATACACATAAGTAATGCATACAAAGATAGAGAATGTCAGAGCTGAAAGAAATCTTTTGTCTATAACCCTCACTTTAGGGATGAGGATAAAAGGAGGAGGTAATTTCCCAAGCTCCAATAGGAAGCTTGTGACAAACAGGCACTAAACCCCAGGTTTCTGCATATTTGCCATGATGTCATAGGCACTTCTGTGTGATGCTGGTAAACATTTTAGGTGTGAGTAAACACAAAACTAGTCTTATTTTGGCGATCTGTTTAAGATCATTGATAGGCCTGAGAGTTTTCCATATGGCCTTCAGCATAAGCTCTGGAAAGAAAATATTCACAATGTCATTTCTACAGGATTAGAAGAAGGAGAGAAGCAATGGAGGTTCCATTTTTGCTAGGAATATCTACCTCTGAGAGGGACATAGCTATCTCTGTGGATGTCATCTGCTTATCAAAAAACCCTTCCCTGAGACTCCCAGGTATTCAAAGAAAGAATCTGAATATTAGACCCAAAGACAAGAGGCTCACACCCAGTCAACCAGAAACCCCAAGCATCAGGAATTGGGAATTTTCCTGATGATGGGCCCTATACATAGAAGAGCTGGGAAACTTTATTCTGAGGCAGAGAAATATGTGGGGGAGACATACTCCCTTAGTATCAAAATGTTCACATTTTTAAAAAGTATTTAAAACAGGCATACATATTTAAGGAAGTGGAAATATTTTCTAAGATGCAAGGCATATGGCTCTGTTAATTCCCTTCTGAGTTAGGTCATTGTAGAAAGGGGTTGGCAGTGACATCTGCCTCGCCTCACAGGGCTGTGATGAGCAGCAGATAGGCTGATACATGCGAACCCTTAAGAGATGAAAAATTTTAGGTTAACTGATCTGCTTTAGGTAAAGAACAAGAATCAGTTTGGTGTTTAGAAATAACCTTATATGACAAGCCCATTAAGGGTGAGTGGGTGGGAGGCACCTCCTCTATTGACAACCCACTTCTCTCCCAGAGAAAAGTGGGGGTGTGAGGTGGAAGCAGGGTGTGAGAACAGTTGTTGCTATGAGTACATGCAGAGTAAGCACAGACAGAGGCAGAAGGGGAGAATTGCCAACATTAGTGTTTGGGCCAAGAGTTCTTTGAAACAGGTACCTAGGGGGAAAGGGACCATGGCTTGCTCTTTGACCCTGCTCTTCTTTGACCTGCTTTCACCAGGAACATGAATCTGATGTGGATCGTCCTCCTCTTCCTTCTCTGTTGCTTTGCCTCCCACGGATTTGTCACCCCTTTTCCCCTGGGTGACGGAAAACCAGGCCCTGTGAAGTACATTTGCTTTATACATACTCCACACTCCTCTTCCTGGACCCAACTGTCTTCACTCCAGCCCTGCCCTTCTCCACACGACATACAGACAACCCCAGGTCATGGATCCCTGGAGGACACCACTGGTACTGTGATGTGATGATGTGGCATCGGTGGCTGATCCTTAGAGGTAAATGCAAGCAGATCAGCACCTTCATTCATGAGAATCTGGACACCATAGCAGATTTCTACAGAATTCCACCAGTGCCCTGTACCAACAGTCCCTCCGTGCACAATTGCCACAACAGTACTCATGCTGTCAATGTCACTGACTGCTTTGCCAGCACGGGGACCCGACCCCCTCCCTGCCACTACCATCAGGAGTCCACCCGGCCCATCCGTGTGGGCTGTGAGAAGGGGGCACCTGTTCACCTTGATGGCTAGGTACTTCTAGACCTGACATGGGAAGCTGAGTGACTTGTACCCGACACCCCCAAGTCTTTGAGGACCTGTCAAAATCTGTCCTGTGAATGCTTCTTCTCTTGCATGTGGACCCTCGGTGTTCCCAGCCACATGCGCACTCTTGCATCTGTCACAGCTTTCGGCCCCACCCCACGTCTCCCATCCCTGCCACTGTGTCGGGTTTTTTGGTGCAATTTAAGGTGGGAGTGGTGGGTTGCGCGACAGGAAGAGAGCCCGCATTATGGGCAGCTACTTTGGAAAAGCCTTGCTCCCAACCGAGCTGCTGCACAATCCCGGGCTCGCTGGGCTCTTCTGCCCGCAAGATGCTCTTTTTAAAACTCCCGATGGCTCTGGCTCTGGGCAGCCCCAAGTCTCCTCGCTCGTAGGGTACTTCTGCCAAACGGGCTCAGGAAGAGGGAGTAGGGACGACATCGGGGAGGGAAACCTGCCTGGTTTATGGAAACAAATCCCTGCTGCACTGGGCACAGCAGCGGAAGGAGCCGCCATCTGGTGGAGAGATGCTGGAGCAGCGGCCACCCCTCCCGTGGTCCGCCGCCTGTTCCCGCGGCCTCGCATCGGCCGGCAGGGGGCGCTGAGCCACCTGAGTCCCGCGGGCCCAGAGTCCAGAACCTTTTCCTGAGTTCCCCTGAAGACAGCTAAGACGGGCTGGAAGTTTCTCGGATACTGACACAGGGCTGGAGGATAATAAATGAATAAACAAAATTCAGCCAGCATAAATACGGTCTTCCAAAGAACGGATTTCTGAATCTACCATAACTTTCACGCTCTCTGGCTCTTTAGTATTGAACTTTCCATCTTCAGATTTGCACTCTAGCACCACAGGTATGGTGGAAAGGACATAAGATATGTACACAGCACCTACTTGTGTTGTGAGCTTTACACTTTGGCTGCACTGGGAAAAAAGCTTATTTCCTGCTTAGAATCCATTATAGCCACAATCCCTTTCTGAAGGAAATTCTTCTATCCGCAAGAGGGAACAGGCATAGGTAACCATGTTCTCTACCAGTGACTCCACCAAATGGTGATAGGGCTTTGAATCAAAGGACAACACTTGGCTCTGGGACAGCCATCCATGAAATGACTAGCCAGGTATGCATGTGGAAAACTGGTGTGAGAATTTTACTGTCCTGGAATAGTGGTGACAAAACTGGACTTTTATTTTATTTAATTTTTTACTTACTTTCATTTTTCCCCCCTGATGACCAGATATGTAGTTGTTTTGTCTTGGTTTTTGACCTTCAGCACTTAGCTAATGCTTGCTGTAGTTGATTTAATTATGTATCCCCAAAACTCCCTGAAGCTTGAATTTTGTCCCTCAAGTTTTATGTATTAGAAACTTAGCCCCCACTGTGACTGTTAAGAGTGTGGGAAATCCTATTATGGTAATTGAAAGGTGGGGCCTTGAAAAGGTGATTGGATTGTAGGACTGTGCAGTAGTGAATGGATTAAAAATGGTAGTCAGGGGCATGGTTCTGAGGGCTTTAAAAGAAGAGGAGAGTCTGTCTCTCTCTGCTCTCTCTGCTTCCACCATCTTGCAATGTGAGACTTCTGGGTCACTGTCGCCACCACCAGATGGTCTTTGGACTTCACAGCCTCAGAAACTGTAAGCAATAAATTGCATTTTCATTATAAATAACCCAGTTCAGTGTACTTTGTTATAAGCAACAAAAATGGACTAATACACTTGCTATAAAAATTCCTTAAATCTTTAACAGACCATTATGGTAGGTCTGCTTGTTGTTACAGATCTTTTGTAGATGCTCATTTTCAGGTTAGGAAAGTTCCTTCCCTTCAACTCCTAGGTTTTCTTTCTTGAATGGATTGGGAATTTTATTGAATGATTTTTCTGTCTAATGATACAATCATATAATATTTTTCTTTAATACTATAGGGGCGAATTAGACAAACTGATTTTAGAATATTAAACGAACCTTGTACTCCTGGGATAAGCCTGTTATGGTTATGCTGTATTGTTTTATAATTTTTATATATATATATATATAAAACCGAATTTAGTTTACTAGTATTTTAAGGATTTTTTTTTCATTTAAGTTGATGAATGAGATTGGTTTGTAATTATTTATTTATTTTTTGATACTACCTTGCTTTTGATATATAGGTTATGTCAGCCTTTAGAAATAAATTGGGGAGTGTTCCTTCTTTCTCTATTTTCTGTTGTTGGAATTATGTTATTTTAATATTTGGTAGAACTCTCCTGAAAGGACATCTGGCCCTGATATTTTCTTTGATAATTTTTAACTTCTTTAACTTTGAGATTATTTAAAAATTCTGTCTCAATTTCCTTAATGGTCAGTGAGATGCTGACTTTTCTATTTCTTCCTGAGAAAGCTTTGGCAGATTGTATTTTTTCCTACGAATTTATCCATTTTGTCTAAAGCTTTTAAATATATTAGCACAAAGTTATTAGCAATCTGTTTAATATGTGCAGTATCTGGTTTGGTTCTGACATTTTATTTGTACTTTCTTATTGATAAAACTTATGAGGTGTGTCTCTCTTATTAGACAAAGACTTTATCAAACATTCAAAAGCAACTACTCATACACTCATGTAGAAACTTTCTTTGAACTGTGCCACAGTCCACCTCTTGACTCACACTGATCTACTTCTCCAGGCAGGTTCAAGGAACAGCTCCTCTACGCTTCCTACAGGCCTCTGTTCCTGAAGGGAATGTTGGAAGAGGGAGATTAGTGGGGAAAACAAACTACAGCCTCTGCCGCTGCAGTTGATCTCAGGGTTGCAACTGGCTCCCATCCATTCCTTCCTTTACTGTGTGTTCTCATTTCCCCTCCCTCTCAGGTCTCAGTGGCTTATAGTGGTAATATGACCCACATCTTCATTTCTGAGGGGTCCAAATTATCCTTCTCAGACTGAGGTGGCTGCACATGTACACACACAGTTACAATGAAGCATGGGAGTACCAGGAAACACCCAAGTAGATCACTTGGGTTTCACATGAATTCCTTTCTGCCCCATTGCATAAAAGCAGCACTACTTCCTCCTGCTAATCAGTATTACTCAGCCCTGACAGTATGGTTAACTCCTTGTCTGCTGGTCCCTGGACACATGAAATCCAAAGTGTCCTGACAGCAGCTATAGCTTTTCATGTTACGTGACAAGGGTACATCCCCTTTGGGGACTTGGACCTTTGACCCTGAAGAGCCCAGAGTTACAGGAATGAAAGCACAATATTTCCTTGTGGAGATATTGAATTGAAGCGATGGTAAGTGGAGCCTGTCCTGCTTCTACCTCTTGGTTGCAGGATCCATGCATTTTTCCTACTTGGGACATAGTACCATCTAGAGGTCTCTGATTTAAAAAATACACTATATCCTCAGGAACAATACTTCATGCTTTCTAAATGAGAATGGGAAGTTGGGAGACCTGTAAAAGGCCAAAGAGCAAAGTTTTATAAAAATGTAGTCATCCATGCTTTCAGGACCAATTCCATGGGCTTTTACCTTGCTCGCCAGATTCTTCACATAACAAAGCTCATTCCCTGACAGTATCAGGCATCTCAGGCACCCCAAAATGCTTGCTGCTTGAAATTAACTTACGGAGTCTGACAAGCAAAATTCTTTAAAAACGAAAACAAAAACAAAAACTGTCAGCAAAATTTCACAATGTCTGTGCAACACTTGTACCTGCCCTCTTATTAAATAAACAGAACACCAAATCAACCGAAAGCTGTGCAAGGGCTGGAGGCCCTGGGCACAGTCCTGCCTGCCCACATGCTCATGACTTGCTGTGCTAGATGAATCAAGAGGTGGTCTTGCTTCTTGACTTTCGAATTTGTGACCTTGCGATGCTCCAGTCCTAACACTGTATCCGGCAGCCAGGTGTATCTGGCTGCATAAGGGGCAAGGTAGGGTGGATGGACCCTCCACTTCTTCCAACAGGGAAGGCAGGCAATGGCTCTAGTCCCTTTGCCTCTAGGCAACCTGGGTTTGCTGCTTTGAACTCTAGTTATCCTCTGGGACTGATGCCATGACCAGAACCCTAGAGATTCAACTCACTCACCTGTGCTCTCCTGCTGAGGGCTGGATCCTATTTCCCATACCCTCCAGGTGCTGCCAGGGCCTTTCTCTTGATGGACTATTAATTGAAAAGTTACCATGGCTCTCACATGGCTTATATTGTCAGCCAGTGCTTGAAACCTCCTGTGGTACCTACTGTCCCAGTGGGTTGGTTCTAGAATCCTGACATCAGCCTGAATCACCTGGGCATTTGACTTTGGACTCCTGGCCACCCTGCTTGGGAGCAAGCTCTTTAGCCAATTCAGTCAATCTTGCCAAGAACTGGATTCTTCTTTTACTCAGTGGCTTATTTCAGGGATTTCTATGTTACCAAAAGTCAGATAGGGACATGACAGAGGTAATGTTGGAAAGTGTATTTGTGAGTATCTTAGGTATCCTAATGAATCCTCTGGAATATGGTGGTGTGATGGAATGTTTGATTCGAATTCACATTAATGCACAGTTACTATGGGTAAGAAGGCTTTACAAAGGCCAATCTGAAAAGTCACCAGGGACCATCTCTCCCATTTTGTTTGTGTTTTTTTTTTTCTCTCCTAAATAGTGAAGTTCAAAGTTCTTTAATTTCCCTTTATCTTAGAAGACCAATATTGCAGGACCCCTGATGCCACAAGGTGCTCTAAAGGGACAGAGAGGAGTCAAGTAGATTTATTGATTCATATTTATTACGACCTTTAAAGAAGGCTTTAGAGAGAGTAATCAAAACAGCCACTAAGACCATTCAGAAGGGGTAAAAGTAAAGAAAGTCATTTCTCCCTTTGACATTTTCCTTTTCTTTTCCTGATATTGATTTTTAAGGGTCTGTAATCCCCTTGTGTCTTAGAGGACCAGTATTGCAGGAACACTATCCTACTGGGTGCTTTGTTGAGGAGAAAGAGTGGTTCCTATGGGTCAAATAAGTTTAGGAAATCAGCTCGCTGTAGTTGGTCTTAGATATTTACTATGCATGTTAGAACGCAAAAAGCTCTGTAATAAATTCTATTTAACTTTATTCTTTACTCACAAATATTTTGGCCCTGGAGCCCCTTTCCCATAACTGCTGATAAACTTTGGGAAATATTCTTGAAACATTTTATTCTCCCCCTTAGGAACTGGAATTCTTTTCCTTCTCATAGTTGCTCCTTAGTGTCAATGTAATTTTGGGAGTGCACCTGAACACCAAGGAGGACACACGGTTCTTAATAAATTTATGGTGCCAATAGGTCACAAGAATCTTGCCAGATAGAAGCTTTCAAATGCTGATTAAAAGGTGGTGCCATTTACCTTCACAGCACGAAGTCCCACAAAAATAACATAAAGAAAATTCTTCTAGCTCTCTCTCTAGGATAAGCATGAAAGCTTACTCCTCTCTTCTCCTGATAAAGGCCTCTATGCTTCTTTTGAGATGGGGATTTTTGGAATGATGGGAAGAGACTGAATGGAGTCCTCCTATCATTTGTCATGGTCTGATCAGTCTGTCCACACAGAGAGCACAAAGTCTGTCCTCTCCGGGTGCACGGCCACTGTGTGCAGCCTGCCCAAGCACATGACAGTTTGTCCTCAGAATGGGCTCATTGAACCCTATCACTCTCACAGACTGTACACATGTCTTGATTAATATCAAGCCTTCCTTCTCAGTTCTCTGCACTTGGCAAACCCTGAAACTTCCCCTGACCCACTCTCGCTCCTCCTGTCTACAGCAATGGCCTTAATCTCCTGAGGTGACCCATCACCACCTCCCTTTCTTGCAAATTCCCACCATGGGGATAGGGAGAGACATGTTGTTCTCATGCAAAAGGCCCACAAACGCAGGCTTGGATGTTCTGCAGAAGCCTTTCTTGTGTCACCTACACTCTCTCAGATGTGTATCATATTAACACCTTGCCAATAGTTGTCTGTCCACCTGGCGAACACCTCTCTCACTTCAAGCCTCAATTTAAGTATCACCTACTCCATGGAACCTACCTTGGAACAATTCTTATTCCTTCCTTTATGTTCTTTGCACATCTAAAACATTTTACTTATAGTTTGACTTCCCACATGGAACTATAATTCCCTTGAGGGCAGAGGTCTTGTCTTATTTATCTTTGTATATTAACAGTTCATTATAAGTGCTTAATAAATAATTGTCAAATAAATGAATTATAGTGAATATCTGTCATCTATCATAAGCAAGGTTTATGAGGTGAAAAGAAGCACAAGCAACATTCCCATTGTTAGTTTTCTTCTTGTTTACGTGAAGACAGGTGATGTATTTATATAGCAAGACAACTGAGAACACGAGGCTATAAAAGCATAAAGTCAGCAGTGCAGAAACAGTTTCTCTGAATCCAGAGGAGGATTAGATCATTCAGGGATGAAATATTTGGGCAAGTTTTCTGGGTGGTCATGGGTGATTAGGTGAAGTTTGGAGGTGGATTAGACTTGGACAGATAGTGATATAGTTTGTATATGTTTGTCCCCCCAACCTTTGTCCTTTCAAAGCTCATGTTGGAATTTGATCTCTCACCTGGAGTCCTAGGCAGGAGCCGAGGGCAGCCCCTGCCTCTCAGAAGCAGGCAAGAAATAGAGTACACCCAGAGTCCTAGGCAGGAGCTGAGAACAGCATCCTCTTCCTAGAAGCAAGCAAGGAAGAAGACAAAAACACCATTTCTGCAAAGGTGGCCCAGCACAACCACTGCCACATCCATGGCTGCTGCAAAAGTGCTTGAACCACAGCAGTAGCCACAACCACTGAGCAGGTGGCCCACCAGACACTTGACTACAGTGACACAAAGAGAGTCACCAGTGGAGACTGGAAAAAGAAGAGAACATCTCTCTCCTCAAAGCCCACTCTAGAGTAATAAAAAAAGCAACTGCTCTACCAGATGACTATACATCAACATACAGGTACTGGAAATACAAAAATCGAAGAAAATATGACACCACCAAAAGAATACAGTGATTCTCAAATACCAGACCCTATAGAGCAGGAAACCCTGGAAATGACTATAAAGGAATTCTGAACAGTAATCTTAAGGAAACTCATTGAGATATGAGAAGACTCATCAGACAGCATAATGAAACAAGAAGAAAAGTTCAGGAGATGAAGGAGGAAATTTACAAAGAGATTAATACCTTAAAAAAGAGTGTAGCAGAACTCATGGAACTGAAAGATTCACTCAATGAAATAAAAAAACACAACTGAGAGCTTTAGCAGGAGGTTGGAACAAGCAGAAGAAAGAATTTCTGATCTTGAAGATAGTCTTTTTGAAATAACCCAGGAAGACAAAAAAAAAAAAAGGAAAAAATAATTTAAAAAATGAAAAAAATCTAATAAGAGAGCTAGCAGACAACCTTAAGTGCACAAACATTTGAATCATGGGTATTCCAGAAGGAGAAGAGAAAGGAAAAGGCATGGGAAACTTACTCAATGAAATAATAATGGAAAACTTCCCAGGTATAGGGAGAGACATGGACTTTCAGATCCAGGATGCTCAAAGATTCCCACACAGACTCAACCCAAAAAGATTCTCTCCAAGATGCATTATAGTCAAACTGGCAAAGCTCAACAACAAAGAGAGAATCTTAAAAGAAGCAAGAGAAAAGCATCAAGTCACCTGTGAGGGAGCCCCTGTCAGACTAACAGCAGACTTCTCAGCAGAAACTCTACAGGCCAGAAGAACATGGGATGATGTATTCAAAATACGAAAAGAAAAAACCCTGCCAGCCAAGAACACTGTACCCAGCAAGGCTATCCTTCAGAAACGAAGGAGACATACTGTATTTTCCAGACAGACAAAAGCTGCAGGAGTTCACCACCACATGACAAACTCTGCAAGAAATCCTCAAGGGAGTCTTCCATCAGGAATCTGAAAATGATAATCATTCATCATACTAGATATAGCTCTGTTCAAATTCTCTGTTTTTTCATAATTTAGTGGAATGTTTCTAGGAATTTATTCATTTCATCTAGATGATCTAATTTGATCAACAATTATTCATAGTATTCTCTTATAACCCTTTTGATTATTGTAAATTTGGTTGTGATGACCCCTCTTTCATTTCTGATTTTAGTTATTTGAGTCTTTTCTCTTTTTTCTTAGTCCATCTAGGTAAAGGTTTGTCAATTTTGTGGATCTTATCAAAATACCAACTTTTGGTTTCATTGATTCTTTCTATTTTCTATTTTTTATCTGTGCTCTAATTTTTATTATTTACTTCCTTCGCTAGGTCTGGGCTTGATGCTCTTCATTTTCTAATTTCTTGAGATGCAAAGGTGATTATTGATTTGAGGTGCTTCTTTTTTATTATTGTATGCATTTACATAAAATAAATTTCTCTGTTAGCAAAAAAAAGAAAAGAGAAAAAAGAAATCTGATCCCCAATGTGACAGTGTTGGAATGTTGGGAGCTATTTGGGTGATGGGGAGTGGATCCCTCATATATAGATTGATGCCCTCCCTGGGGAAGGGTAGTGAGTGAGTTCTTGCTCTATTCTTTCCCATGATTGCTGGTTGTTTAAAGGACCCTGGCACCTTCCCCTCTCTCTTTCAGCTCTGCCATCTGTCACATGAGACTCTGTGTCACTGTCAAGTCAATTCCCTGGAATTTGGACTTCCCAACCTCTGAAACTGTAAGCAATAAATATTGTTTCTTTCTAAATTACCTAGTTTCAGGTATTTTTCTTAAAGCAACAGAAAAGACTAAAACAGAAAATTGGTACTGAGGAGTGGGGTGTTGCTATACAGACACCTGAAAGTGCGGAAGTAGCTTTGGAATTGGGTAATGGGCAAAGATTGGAGGAATTTGGAAGACTCAGAAGAAGGCAAAAAGACAAAGGAGCATTTGGAATTTCTTAGAGATTGGTTAAATGGTTGTGACCAGAATGCTGATAGAAATGTGGACAGTAAAGGCCATGCTGATGAGGTCTCAGGAATGAGGAATTTAGTGGGAACTGGACAAAAGATTACTTTGCTGTACCATAGCAAGGAACTTGGCTGCATTGTGTCCATGCCCAAGGACTTTGTGGAAGGTTGGACTTAAGAGTTGTAAACCAGAATATTTGGTGGAAGAAATTTCTAAGCAGCAAAGCATTCAGTTGTATGGCTATTTATAATACCCTACATTCAGTTATGGTGGCAAAGGGATGATGTAAAGTCAGAATTTATAACTAAAATGAAAGTAAAGCATAGAGAATTGGAAAATTTGCAGCTTGACCATGTGGTAGAGAATGAGAGAGCATTTCCAGGAGAAAAACTGAAGGGTGCAGCAGATAAACTAGTTGCTAAAGATGTTAGCAGGGCTATGAGGCAGCCAGGTGCCAATAGCCAGGACAATGAGAGAAGGGCCCAGAAGGCATTTCAGAAGTCTCTGGTGCCACCCGTCCCATCACAGACCCTGTGGCCTAGTAGGACTGAATTATTCTTGAGGACACAACCGGGGCCCACTGCCCTGCACTGTCTCTGGAAACTGCTCCCTGCATCCCTGCCACTCTGGCTGGAACAGCCTTGCCTCAGGTGGCCCCAAATGTGGCTTGTGCCACAGCTCTGGAGAGTATAAGCCAGATACCTTGCAGTGTCCACGTTGTGTTAAATCTGCAGGCTGGCAGAAAGCAAGAGGGGTAGAGGCATGGCAGCCTCCAAACAGAGGATGTCTGGATTTCAGAGGATGTCTGGAAAGTCCTGGGCCCAAGCAAAGACCTGCCACAGGGGCAGAGCCACCGCAGAGGGTGTCTACTAGAGCCAAGCTGAGCAGCAATGCAGGGTTGGAGACCTCACAGAGAGCCCCCACCAGGGCAATGTCTAGTAGACCCATGAAAGCAAGGCTACCCAGAACTGTAGGGCCACTGGCAACATGCAATGCCTGCCTGGAAAAGCTGCAGACACCAGTGCAGCCCCAGTGGGCTGCTCCCAGCAGAGCCATGGGGGCAGGGCTGCCTGAGGCTTTAGGGGCCCAAACCCCTCTCTATGCCCAGGATGCAGGACTTGGAATCAAAGGAGATTATTTGGGAGCTTTAAGATTTAATGTCTGCCCTGCTGGGTTTTGGAGTTGTTTGGAGCCTATTTCCCCTTTCTTCTGACCTATTCCTCCCTTTTGGAATGAGAATGTGTACCCAAGGTCCGTTCTACCATTGTATCTCAGAAGTAGATAATTTGTGTTTGATTTTTACAGGTTCACAGTTGGAAAGAGTTTTTTGCCTTTGGTCTCAGATGAGACTTTGGAATTTGGACTTTTAAGTTGGTGCTAGAACAAGCTAAGACTTTGGGGACCATAGGAACGAATGATTGTATTTTGTATGTGAGAGTGACATGAGTTTTGAGAGGCCAGGGGCTGAATGATATAGTTTGGATATGTTTGTCTCCCCCAAGCTCATGATGAAATCTGACCTCCAATGTGGCAGTGTTGGAAGCTGTTCGAGTCATGGGGGGTGGATCCCTCATTAATAGATTAATGTTCTCCTTGAGAAAGAGGTAGTGAGTTGGCACTCTATTAGTTCTCAAGAGAGCTGGTTGTTTAAAGGATCTGGGCACCTCCCCTCCCTCTCTCTCTTGCTTTATCTTGCTATGTGATTTTGCACCCTCTGGCTGCCTGTCACTTTCCACCATGAGTAGAAGTAGCCTGAGGCCTGCACCAGATGCAGCTGTCCCAAAATCATGAACCAAATAAACCTCTGTTCTTCATAAATTACCCAGTTTTGGGTGATCTGTTTTGGCAATGCAAAAATGGACTAATACAGATGAGAAAAGATGCTCTAGGCAACAAATGTCAAAAATGATTCAAAAGGAGAATTCAGACACTAGTATTTAGATAAATTTGGGTGGAGCAGTAAATTTAACACTGATGCAAAGCTTTCGTCAAATTTATGTTTTGTGTTCAAATCTGTCAATTGCCCCAATAATATCCTTTAGAGTATATTTTCCCAGTACAGGCTCCAGCCTAGTGTCAGATATTGCATTTAGCTGCCATGTCTCTTTAGCCACCTTAAATCCACAGCCTTTCTGTGTCATTTTGGTCTTTGAAATTTTTGAATAAATCAAAAAAGGGGAGACCTTTTGTCTCTCCCTTTTAAATAGAGTTTATTTTTTAGTGCAGTTTTAGGTTCACATCAAAAGTGAGCAGAAAGTACAGAACATTCCCATATATACCTTGCACTTCCACCACACACAGCCTAACCCATTATCAGCATCCCCCCACCAGACTGGCACATTTTCTATAGTTGATGAACCTGCATTACAAGAGCATAATCACCCAAAGTTTGTAGTTTACATTAGGGTTTCTTCTTGGTTTTGTACATTCTATGGGTTTTAGCAGATGTATAATAACATGCATCCACCATTATAGTATCATACAGAATAGTTTTGCTGCCCTAAAAACCCTCCATGTCGGGCCGGCCCCGTGGCTCACTCGGGAGAGTGTGGCGCTGGTAGTGCCAAGGCCGCGGGTTCGGATCCTATATAGTGATGGCCAGTGCGCTCACTGGATGAGCGTGGTGCTGACCACACTGTGCCGAGGGTTGCGATCCCCTTACCCGGTTAAAAAAAAAAAAAAAATCCTTTGTATTTTTTCTATTCATCTCTTCCTCCCCCTAATCCCTGGCAACCATTGGTCTATTTACTGTCTCTGTAGTTTTCCTCTTCCAAAATGTCACACAGTAGGCAGCCTTTTCAGATTGGCTTCTTTAACTTAGTAATATGCATTTAACTTAGTAATATCCTGTATGTCCTTTAATGGCTTGATAGCTCACTTCTTTCCAGCACTGAGTAATATTTCATTGTCTGGATGTACCACAGTTAATTTATTCACTCACCTACTGAAGGACGTCTTGGTTGCTTCCAAACGTTGGCAATTAAAAATAAAGCTCTATAAACATCCACGTGTAGACATAAATTTCCTACTCATTTGGGTAAACACCAGAGAGAGAGATTGCTGGATGATGTGGTAGGAGGGTATTTAGTTTTGTAAGACACCCCCTCTTTAATAGAATATTCTTCATTTTGGGCTTGTCTGATATTTCCTTATAATTAGATTCAGGTTATGCATTCTGTGTTGGAATACTGCGTAGATGATGGGCCCTTCTCAGAGTAATACATCGGGAGGCATGCAACCTTTATCTGACTCTCATTGGTAATGTCTATTGTGATCACCCAGTCAGGATGTTGTTAGTTAGTTCCACTAGATAATGATACTTTTTCTCCATTTCTCCACGAAAAACAGTTTGTGGGGAGATATATTAAGGTCATGTAAATGTCTTGTTTATTTTCAAAAGTTTCCCTAGATTTAGAATCCATTGATAATTCTTGCTTAATCTGCTATTTGTTGTAATGGTGGCAAAATGATAATTTTCTAACTTCCACACTCCACATTCACTAGTAAGCTCTCGACATTCTACTAAAAGCAAAGCCTTCTCTTCTTTACATTTATTTATTTATTTACAGTATAGAATCGTGAATTCTTATTTTTTCCAATGGCTTATAGTAGTTAACTGTACTTGACTATTTTGGCGTTCAAATTATCTCAGTATTGACCACCAGTACCCCCTGCAAGCTGGCTTCTGCATCTTTGTGACATGCTATCCTTTCTGTTTCCTTAGCACTTCTTTATTTTCTGGCATAACAATATGTTCCAGCCTCATCTTGCACCTGTCCTGCCTCCATCCCAGAATCAGTCATTTCCCTAAGATGCCTTGATTCCTTTAGTGGGAGATAGTACCAGAGGACAAGATGTGGGTACTAGGTATGTTCATTGCTACTGTAACATCTTTGTTTCTAGGATTTTTCAGTAAACAGAGTTAAGAAATATATGCATGCATATAAGCATATGCATATACATACATACAAATGTACACACACATAAATATATAGAGACATACATATATGCATTTGTCCATTTCTGTTCCTTATAACAGAATACCTGAGACTGAGTAATTTTTAAAGAAATGGAATTTATTTTGGAGGCTGGGAAGTCCATGGTCCAGGGGAGACATCTGGTGGTACATCTTCTTCTTGGCGGTAACTCTCTGCAGCAGCACAGGTATCACTTTGCAAGAACTGCAAGAGTGAGAGACCTAACCCTTTTGCTTGCTCTCCTTCTAAGCTATGAGAACCATGTCCATGACAACCAATTAAACCATCAACCCATTACTCCATGAATGGCTCAATCCATTCACGAGGGCACAGTCCTCACAATCTAATCACTTCTTAAAGGCCTAACCTTTCATATACTATAATCAGATTTCCCATCTTCTTAGCGCTGTTACAATAAGGATCAAGTTTCTAGTACATGAATTTTGGGGGGACACATTTGACCCATAGCAATATACATATACACATGAACACGCATATACATATACATATTTTAGAAATCATGAGTTTATACCAATACCTTTCCTTCAATCTATCCCGACAGGGTTCTTCCTAGCCTTCCCTCTTCCTTAATTATATGTCCCTTCTTCCAGAGTGTGAAGCCTGGCTCTTAAGAACATTAACCCTTGTACTCATTTGCTCACTCTTAAATAAATCTAAAATAGTTTGAGAATTGCTTTGTTCGTACAGCTATGACCAACAAAATTACTAAAATGAAAAATTTAGAATATGTTTGCAGATTTTCTCCCACACCGACTCCACCCTGCTTAAGACCAAAGGTTTACACTTAAACCATAAGATTAGGAGAGATAATAAAATAATTGTTTAGTAAGTGTTACATAACAACAGATAACTAGCATAGCATTATTAGAGTGGAGCTCAAATTCATCAGTGTACCTCCAGAGCCCATGCTTTTTTTTCACTATTATTATGTTGCACAAAGTCACAAATGAAAAGTTAAGTGGGCATAGAATCAGGAGCAGCAGGAAGTGGTTTAGAGACTAAGATGATAACAGATAAATAAGCAGGCAAGTCCATTTGTCCATCAAGGAGAGAGCTCTCTCCTTTCTTCCCTAAGACTGGCCATTGGGTATGACAAGCAGATAACTAGGAGCATGCCCTAAGGAGCTGGAAGGTCAGTGAAAGTTCAGTGCAAATTCCAGACCTCCCCCCAGTAACTATATTCGACCTACTCTCCACTCCCGATCCAATTTTAAATACTTTTTTCTAGAAGAGGACATTTTTTGGAACTTAAGCAGCAGCTCAGAAATGTTAAACAAATACCCCATTGTTTGCTGAGTACTTAAGTCAATAATGAATTTATTATTGACTTAAGAGCAAGCAAATAAGAGCTGCAACTCCAGTCAGCTAAGCTGGCTGTCCAGCTTCCAACTCTGAAATGGCATTTGCAATGGTCTGTTTTTCTAGGGCCAGAACAAATCAGGGAGATCTGAAGCTGTCTACTGAGGTTTCCTCAAGAGTCTGACAGGGATTAAGGGCTCTTGAGAAAGAGTTCAGGAGAATGGGCATAATGCAGCAACAGGCAGGACTGCTACTGCTGTCTCTTGTTGGGCTCCCTTCCTCTTCCTGGTCACCCTTGGCCTATCTCACACAAGGTAGTATCCAAAGACAGCCTTCAGTGCAAGGAATGCTGTGTTGTTTAGACACCTCTTCCTGCAGCCTTCATCCATGCCCTTTGCTTCTTTTCCACAATCTTCTTTTTCAATTATTCCCCTGGAGGACTCAGGCTCTGCCATGGCTCCCACGATCAGCTCTGTGGAGAGATGATAGTTGTACATGGTACCCTAAGTCTCTCTCAGAGGCACCACGTTAGACTACTCCCTGCCTGCTGCGCGTTCCCCCTCGTGAATCTCAGTGAGTCTACAGTGACTCGTAACCTTTGTAGACGCGACAAGATAGGATCTGCCTGCCTGCTATTCCTTGACACACCCCCCTCCATTTGTGCTGATCTCCAATTCTATGTAAAGATAGAATTACAGACCTGTCAGTCTTTAATTATGCCTAATTTACAGATAAGGAAACAAACTACAGAAGTTAAAAAAATTACTGATCTTTAGAATAGTTAATCAGGACTTTTAGTTGTAAATTTGCACTTATTCAGAAAAATACCAGTCAAGGTTGCCAGAATAATTAAATAGGTGAACTGACTCCACACCCCTGTCTAAATCCCCCCCCCCCGACAAACAAACATATATATATACACACACATACACATGTATGCCTTTAAGTTAGTCTTTATTATTACTTTACCAGTTATCCAGTCAGTACATTTTATGAATGATGGAACTGAGGCCCAGAGAGCAGAAATAATTTCCCCTGAACACAGCAAACCTACCAAACACAGCGAAACTGCTACCAATGCATTTGGTCTTCTCACTCTACCGGCTCTACTCAAGACCAATTTATGGAAATAAACCCCATTTTATGTGTATAGAGAAGCTACAGTTTTGATACATGTTGAACTACTTGAGAAAAAAATTCCTCGAGATGTATATTACATCTTAATATGTGTAATGAAGGCAAATACAGTAGATGTGATTTAATGCATAGAAAATAAGCCCTCTTGGTAATGGGTCACAGGTCATGCCATACAGATACCTTTCCCCTTAACCTAGACAACAGAGATGGTGCTGACATTCTCAGAACCCTGCGTCAGAGCAGGTATGAAGCAAAGGGGGGAAATGACTCAAGTCCCACTTGCGCAGGTAGTTTCCATTGCTGAAAAGGACATACCTCTTCTCCTCATACTCTTGGTCAACTTCCCTGTTTATCAACTGCATCCCTTTCCATATTTGGTACCCACTTCCCTTCTTTTACAACATTCTCACAGGCAGGACATTCTCCTGTTTCTTGTCTGTGAGCTGGATCCCAACTCTGCCCAGTTCCTGAGACCATGCTCTATCTCTGTCCTGTGTTTTTGGTGTCTTCTCCTGTACTGACTCTTTCCTCAGGATACACACGCCCTCATGTCACCCCCTCTCAAACCATCCCACACCAAGCTACTGAGCTAATCAGCTCCTTATCTTCATTGCCAAGCTCCTTGTTGACTCCATTTCTTTATCTCCAACTTTCTCTTCAACTCATTGGAATAAGGATGTTCTGAAACTACTCTAGCAAATTATCCAGTCACCTCTCAATTGTCACTTCTAATCAGCCAATAATATCTTTAGTTCTTAAACATTTTTTTAAATGGTAGGTTACGTCATATAACTCATACACTAGACTGCTAGCAACATGCATGCACATAAAGTTTAAAGAATATCTATCAGGTAGACACCTTTTTAACTTTTGCCAAGGTCAGAAATAAAACAATGCCAGCATTTCCTTAGCCCCCAACCATGTGCTCTTCCCTGACCACAGCCCCTACTTTTCCTCCAGAAAAAAACCATTATGTTTGAGATAACAACTTTCTTCTTTTTATAATTGAATTACTTATGTACTTATCTCTAAATGACAATTTAATTTTTCCTATTCTTGAATCTTAGATAAATAGAATCTCGTTGTACATATTTTTTGTGACTGAACTCAACATTATGCTTACTAAATTTATTCATGTTGCTATAAATAGATATATTTTGTTCATTTTCATTGCTTTATATGATTCTAAAGCATGGATATACCATAATATTTATGGCATAACTTTTTCTATTGTTTTATTCTCAAACTTTCTGAATTTTATGTTTTCAAAATGTCTCCTGGAAACAGCATAGACTTAGATTTTCCCCCTTCTATCAATCTTGTCTTTTAACTGAACCATTTATTCTTATTGTAATTATTCCTCTTCATCTCTCAGTATATATCTAACATCTTATTTTGTCTTTTCTATTTGTCTCATTTGTATGATATTTCTTTTTCCTTTTCTTTTGGATTTGTTGTGTATTTGTATATCACTCTATAAAAGCCATAGGCTTATCACAAATGTTTAGTTCTCTTGTTTTGGACGCCCATAAGGATCCTACTTCTCTATGCCTTGTACTTAGATGAGATCATGTGACTTTCTTTGGTCAATGAAGTGTGAATAGAAACGACACATGTAGATTTTCTCTCTTTCATATCTTAAACTCTCTGTTGCTTTTCATTCCCACTGCTTATCTCAGGCTACCATCATTTGCCCTAGGTTACTTACTGTAATCATCGATAATCTCCCTGCTGACACAAAGGCCTCATTTTAATCCATTCCCTAAATTACTGCCTGAGTAATCATAAATCTGACACCCTATTTAAAAGCCTTTAATCCTCAGGATTAAATTCAAGTTTACCCCCTCTCCTTGATCTGGTCCTTTCCTGTTATCTTCAGTTCCTCTTGCCTCCTACTCTAGCCATACAGGCCTTCTAGGGCTTTCAGGGCCAATGAGCCATGCCCTCTCTCATTTACAGGTCATTGAATTGCTGTTGCATTTGCCTGGAAAGATTTTGTTCAACATTACTTAACTCCTACTCATCTTTTCGGTTCCCACTCAGCTGTGACTTGCTCTAGGAAAAATTTTTTAATCTGACCAGAGAGGGGTGAAGTGCTCCCCCATTATAATTTCCTGCCCACTTGTTTATATCCCTCATCAGGCTGCAAAGTCACTGAAGGAAGAAATTCTGTGTCACTCACTCTCATATCTCCAGTGCCTAGCACTGCCCCACCCTGGGCAAGCACTCAGTTAATGTTGAGTGAGTAAAGGTACTGCACATAAGCTACTCATTACCACCCAACACCTGTCCTGTACTTATGCAATTGGTTTTCCATTCCCAAGGGCAAAAAACACTTGTGGAATTTTATACTTGTGAAATTTCATACTTGTGAAATTTTATCTTATTGGATATAATCCACTGCTTCAGGTGGCAAGAACTTTTTGGATCTTGATCCCATCATCTACGTTATTTGCTCTCTCTGGCTGAGTCTCATGTCATCTATTGTTGTGATGAGATATCACATCTTTATCCAAGTCATTTCTAAATGTGATGAGCAAGACATGCCTAAGGAGGCAGCTTTGTATCACAGCATCACAAGATCTGGTTTGACCAGTTAGGAAGGTAGCCATTATACTGAGAGATTTTATCAAATGCTTTGCTGAACTGATGATGCAAAATATTCCTTGCATTTCCTAATTCTACCTGTCAAGGCAGGAGATGAGATTAGTGTAACATGATTTCCATGGGAATCTATGCTGACTGTTGTTTATTATCACTTTTACTTCAAGTGTGAACAGTAAATAATAGTTTTAATAGACTTGCCTGGAATGTTTCCTGGAATTAGTGTATTGTTTCTTGACTCCACCTACTTCTCTTTTATTTTCATTTCCTCTAGCCCTTTAACAGGTCAGAGCACCCAAGTATCATATCCTAGCCTGCCTTTACAAGTATCATAGGGAATCAATCACTCTAGATCTGTTGGAGTGAGCAGGACTGAAGCCATGTTGAGACCTAAAACTGCATGGGCTCTAAAATATTTTGAAAGAACTACAGTACTTCGGATGCCTCCCCCCACCTCACTGAGGCTTAATCCCCACTGTTAATTGTTGAGGGTGGGATATCCTATTATGGTAATTGAAAGGTGGGGCTTTGAAGAGGTGATTAGATTCTGAGGACCATGCCTAGTAAGCAGATTAAAAATGGTGGTCAGAGGCGTGGTTCTGAGGGCTTTAAAAGAAGAGCATTTTGAGAGGTTAGTCTCTCTCTGCTCTGACATTTTTGTGATGTGATACTTTGCCATCACTGTTGTCACAAACAAGACCCTCACCAGATATATTCCTTGGATATTGGACTTCCTAGCCTCCGAAACTGTAAATAAATTTTATTTTCTTACAAATTACTCAGTTCTGTGTATTTTGTTATAAGTAACAGAAATGGACTAATACAAGGACAGTTTCTTTTTTTTTTTTTTCCTTGGTGTGCATTTCTCCGAGTTCCCTCTTTGGTTATTTGATATTTTGGAACTTGGTTATGGGGCAAGAAGACATTATTTACGTGGATGTAAAGTTGTTCTCCATCCAGCCTGGAGCTGCAGACTTGCAATGCAGCACATACTATCCTGACCCTGGGAAACCAAGGAAGACATCAATAAAACTATGCTGATTCTACCCTTCCAGTAGAACCCTGGGATAACAGCAAGGACAGCAGCAGAAACCAGATGGAGCCTCGGCAAGACCTTGCACCTGGCTCCTTGCACAGAGCCCCTGTGGCTCACGTGCCCCTCCCTCCTGCTTTCATTTTCCACATTCCATTCTTTCAACCCCTCTTAAAAACCCCTCAGTAAATCTGAGTCTTTGAGATGCCTTTAGTCTGGCCATTCTCTTTAAGGTTTGCTGGAGAGATGGGTTAGCCTAACATCTCTCCTCAGGTCACTGGTCTTATTGAATAAAAGCTGACTTCCATTTTCACCAACATTTGACTTTTGAGTGGTTTGCATTGGAAAAGGGCAGGCAGCTGGACTTGCGCCCAGTAACAGATTGTTACTGAGCACAGTCAGCTCTTGGCTGTGGCTCACCAAAATTGATACCAAATTCATAAGTCCAGGGTCTGGGTAGTAGGTGCAAGTCTGCAGCTTCAAGCTGGCTATAAACAACTTTACGTTCATGTAAATAACGTCATCTTGCCCCCTAGCCGAGATTCAAAATATCAAATAACTACAGGAAAAGATGGAACTCAAAGAAATGCACGCCAAGAGAAAAAAACTGTCTTTTTAAAATTTGTCTATGGCCTGTGTGGTTTCAGGTCCCAATATGGCTTCAGTCCTGCTCACTCCAACAAGTTCATCCCATGTATGCCCTCTTCTCTCAGACTTTCTTGTGCTCATTCTCATGTCTCTGGTTTTGAATATTTTGCAACATACTTGCATTTGAAAATTTGACTCAGGTCCTCTTAGAATTAGAAGTCCTCCATCTGGAATTTCCCACTGACATTTTTTATAATAGAATTTTTTTTTCATTTTGGAAAAAGAAATTCAAATTTATACAAAAGTTGCAAGTAGAGTTCCAAGTTCTTGAACTGATTAAGTCATAACCAAATTGCAGACACGATACCCTTCCACCCCACCCCCAATACACTGGCATGTATTTCATGCAAATGAGGACATTCTCCTACTTAACCATACCATCAAACAGCCATCAAAATTAAGAAATAAATATTGATACATTACTACCATCAAATCTTCAGATCCCATTCAAGTTTTGCCAGTTGCCTCAGTCATTTTGCAGATTGTCCCTTAATTTAGGTTTGCCTTATGTTTCCTCATGATTAAATTCAAGTTGTGCATATTTGATAGGAATATCAGAGAAGCGCCTACTGTGGGAGATCAGTATGCCACTCCAAATATGCCACTCCAAATATGCCACTCCAAATATGCCACTCCAAAATGTGCCTTTCTGGCATAAGGATTGTTTTGAGCCGAAAATGTTGAGAAGAAGCAGATGCAGTAAAGCTCTCTACCCTCCTGTTTCCTTAAAAGTAGGATATCAATTTACAAAGACAAAAGGTATCCCTTCTCTGCTTTCTACCAGGGAGGACAAAGATTAACCACCAAAGACAACTTTAGACCCTCACTGGGCCTGGAAATGACACCAGAGGAATCTGCCTTAATAAGCTTTACTAACTAGCTTTTTTCTGCCACTTATTTGCCTTCCCACAATTTTTTGCCCAAAGAAACTGAGTCTTTTTTCTTTGTCTTGTCAATTCTTTAAAATGTACTGTTCTTTGTTGATGCTACATAAGCCGGAATTCAAAGCCACCTGTTTAAGGATTACTCATTCTCTCAGCATCCCCCATGTATATATAAAATACAATTGACCCTTGAATAAGCCCCTGGGCAGTGGAAAACTTGTGTTTAACTTTCCCCCAGGCCACACTGTGTGTCAGGAGCCCCATGGTACCCCCCACCCCAACATGTTACTTAAGTAATAGTTAGGTACTTTACTTAACTACTAATAGCCTACTAATAGCTGCCATTACGTGGGTTATTTAACTGGTTAGGTATGTCATGCATTTGTGACATACCTAACCAAAAATTTTCCAATATATTTATTGAAAAAAGTCTGCGTATAAGTGGATCCACACAGTTCAAACCTGTGTTGCTCAAGGGTCTGCTGCATATGTGTTAATAATTTTCATTTGTTTTTCTCTTGTTAATATGTCTTTTGTTACCGGGGTCTGCTTCAACTACGAACCATGAAGTTTGAGGAGAAAAAAATATTTTCTCTCCCCTCCACTATACTGTCTAAATTTTAGCCTATATGTTTTTAAAACCTTTGTTACATAAATCAAAAATGCATGAATCAGATGGGGTATGACAAGGATAGTCAGTAATGAAACATGAAAACAAGGAACCAAAGGGGTAGATCGGCCGTCAGACCATGAATGCTATACCTTGACACAAATATGTCACCTGCCAGATTCCTATTATTGCCTGATTCCAATAAACACTTCAACTACTCAGTCAGCTCCTTTTTAATTCTGTGTTTACCAAGCAAATTTCTAGTTAAAATGTGGCTTCTTAGATTGCATTGCTCATGCTGATATCTGCATTTCAGGAAGTGTGACAGTTATCCTTTGCATATTAAAAATGATCACTCTGGTTTATATCTCTGTGATCTGTTAATTTTTTTCCTGAAAACAAAATCATGCTGGAGCCGAGAAACCCGGGTACCAGGATGTGTGATGAATTTACCAAGGTAAATGCTATATTGTATTACCAGCACTATATCAGCAGGCATTTTAGTTGCTATCCTTATTTTGCCTGCTTTCAAACATTCGGAATTTCCAAATTAAATGTTATTTTTATAATATAGGCTACATTTAATTTACATATACATGTTTATGTGTGTATGTGTTTGTGTGTGTGTGTGTGTTCATCCTCTTCTCTCTCATAGCACAATTGTCTGATATATAACTACTTCAAATATAGAACTATTTTTAAAAAGATAATCATACACACACATTTATACCAGGTCATTTCTAAACTCTTGTTATAATTCTATAAGTTTTAAATCAATCCATGTTTTGTTTTCTTTTTTCCCTACTTAATCACCTACAGATAATGTTATAGTAGTTTCTTCCTTTTCAAATTCCTTAACCACCATTTCCTTTCATATCTTATTGATTAGGCCAGGCCTTCCAAAACAATATCAAATAATAATAGATACGGCTGGTATCATTATCTGCTTCTAATTTTAGGAGGTCATGTCTGGATAGATAAATATTGGTAAGTACTCAGTGTTCCTTCTGACTCTTTTTCATAGTGGGCTTGACTAATTGATTATAAAACACTGAGGGTACTGCCGCAACTGATTAGATCTGGCACACTAAATGAAACCCACTAGTCATGTGGCTCTAAATACCCGTATAGTATGGAAACACCTTTCTATTCCTTTAAAAGATCAACGTCTTTAATCTTATTAAATCTTTTCTCTCTTTTTAAAGTCTATTGGAGTGATAATGACTTTGGAAAATTTCTGATTATCCAGACCCCCTGGACCCCTGAAACAGTTGAGGTGAGAGGTGGTGGTCTTGGCTGCCGATGCTACATGCCGCCTCTCTTCTCGGCGGGAGCTTACTCTCACAGGCTCTGTATAAAAACCTTCCTCCTCCACCTGGTTTTTCCACATGATCACTTTAGAATTTTGTTTCTTGCCTAAATGTATGTGTGGCCCTCTACTGGGAACCCAGAGCCCTCTGGTATATGGGAGTTAAGTGCCCCGAGCTCTTCACAGTGAGATGCCAAACTCATTCCAGATCCCTGGGTCTGAAGTGGTCAGAAAATCTGGAATTCCACCCGGCCATGGCATAAAGAATGACTATAAAACAAAAACAAAATGAAAGATAGAAAGATAAAAGGTGTAGCCAAACACTAAAAAACCTCCCACCTTGAGGAGAGCAGAGTGGTAGGAGAAAATGGACAAGCTAAATGAAGCCCTAAAAGCCAGTAAATCTATGTTAGAAAGAGATGCATTAATATATCAAGCAAGAGAAGCCTCTATGAGATTACGTAAGCAAATTGAAGAATGTAATTAAAAACTAAAAGAAAAGATATTAGGTAAACTCAGAGGTCTTGGGAAAACTCGGTTCTCTGACCTTTGGGGCTCTCCCCGGACATTTTCCAGGTCAAATAGGATTCCTTCATTGGCTCTTGCTCTGTCAATTCTGTTCAAACTCCAAGTAATAACACACAAAGGTAACAATTGCTTTAAAAGCTGGAGAAAAAACCCTTCCTCCTGCTGTACATTTTGTGAGGAGAGATTTTTATAAAAACCAGGACCAAATGTAGTTTGCCTTTTTCTGAGGATAATGTGCTCCTAGGATTCCCTAATCACTTTAAAGAATTGGTAAATAAAATCTGTTAATCTGGTGCTACTTGTATTTTTATAAAAGGGGGGTGGGGCCTGAAATACAGACTGTCATCAACACAATGTAGCCTTACTAAGAATATAATTACAGACACCATTACTAAGCTATTGTCCCAAAGGAGAAAGACAATGAAAATCTAGATAGCTGTTGTCACATTTAATTGTTGGATTCATCATTTATTTTGAACTTCTGATCTATGCTTTGCACTTACAAGTAGACTTCAGTTTATTCATAGAAAAAATTTTTACCCACCATTGGAACCCAGAAAGTGATACCCCAAAGTGAAGGCCTCAGAAGCAGCCTCAAAAGCAAAGTTTTCCTCTGAACTTCTCCTGCCCTCCTGTCTTTCAGCTTCATTCTCTCCTGGGGCAAGCCTAGAAACTAGAATCTTCCCCAAAGCAGGTGGTAGATTACTCTAATATTCCCCCCTGCCTTTCTGTCTTGGAGCTGGCCATAAAGAAATTCTCTGACCTATCTTGTCTGATTGTAGGTGGTAAGAACCCCATTCCAGAAAGGGTCCTGCCCCATATCCTGGAGAAATGAATGTTACACAGAGAGGCCAAGAAGAATATAAACAGACAGGCCTTTCTGGGCCTTACCCCACTCAGTCTATGAGCATTAAAGCATACACTTCTTGTCCAATCACATTTCTACATGGCTGTGCCCGCTTCATAGAACCTAAGCATAAATATGGACAAACTTCCCTAACATCTTTGGGTCTCCATTTGCAAGATTCCATGTCACATAAAACTATGATATGATAAAATTTGTTATGCCTTTTCTTCATATTAATCTGAGTTTATCAGGTGATAGAATTAGGATGTATTGTCCCCTCCACAACTCATGTGGAAATCTGATCCTCAATGTGGCAGTGTTGGAAGCTGAGTCATGAGGTTGGATCTCTCAAGAATGGATTAATGGTCTCCCTGGGGGATGGGGGTCCTGAGTGAGATCTTGCTCTATTAGTTCCCGTGAGAGCTGGTAGTTTAAAAGAGCCTGGTACCTCCCCTCTCTCTTGCTTCCTCTCGCCATGTGATCTGCTTGTATCCACCAGCTGCCTGCTGCTTTACACCATGAGTACAAGCAGCCTGAAGCCCACACCAGATGCAGCTGTTCCAGAATTGTAAGCCAAATAAACCTCTGTTCTTTATAAATTACCCAGTCTCGAGTGTTCTGTTATAGCAACACAAAATAAACAAATATATCACGTTCTTCTTCAGAGAACCTTCACGGGGTTAAAGGGTATGCCTTTACTTGGCCCCTACAGTTATGGCACTGTGAGCAGGATACCAAAGCTGCCTTGCTGTTCTGGAAGCCATAGCCAAGGGAGACCAGAGCTTGAAAGACACAGCAAAATGCCAAGTTTTTCTTAACTGTCAGACTCCTGGTCTCTCTCTCTATGGAATCTGGTTGAGCAGACAGTAAAAATCAGTTTGAATCTTTTCCCAACATTTTTCTTAATAAAATGAAAAGTATTTGTATCAGTAGTCTTGCAATATAAGGACTCTGGTGTACATTTGGTATGAATATTCATATTATCTGATTTTCTCCCTCCCAGAAATAGTTTTTATTTTTCCTTTGTCTTTGTCCCTTTGTGTTGTTTTGTCATAAAGAGAGGTACCCTAGGGTAGAACACAGGCCTCGAATCCCTATAAGCCTGTTGTTCAAGCCAGAAACAAAAACCAGATAAGGTTCCTTTCTGGTCTTGTTTTTGTGTTCTGGAGCTTGGTTTGTGACCAAGTGAGAGCATTCTTTCTTGGCCTTTACCATCGGGGGAATATGAGTATCAGCTCATGTCTGGTGCCCAGTTTAACTGGGATACCCGAAATACACACTGTCTGTTTCAAACATCCCAAGCTCTCAGGGGAGTTTGTCTTAATAAGAAGTCCCATCCATAAGGGGCTTTTGTCATTTTAACTCTTGATACCTGGTTATCCCTGGGAAAATCCACCCCAAGGAGACCCTATCTGGGTGTCTCAGATCAGTGGATCTGTTATTGGTGGTCCCCCACAAATTCGTGGGATACTGGTGACACCGTATGTACAAACCCCATTCTTAACCGCCTTGTGTCAGCAAGAGTCTTTTACTATCTTAGCCTATTTCTGGGAGAGATTTTGGGGGAGCATGGAGGCTGCCTCTTCTGCGCCCTCTCCTGGAACACCTCTTTCTTATATGGTAAAAACTTAATCTAAACCTGGAAAATTACCTACTGGTCTTTCCATCAAGAAGCATATTGGATTGAGTCACTATTGAAAACGGGTTCACCATTGGGGATCCTCAATGGCCTTTGAATTGACTATTGATGGAGTTTGGATGTGTTGCCCCCCCAAAACTCATGCAGAAATCTGATCCCCAATGTGACAGTGTTGGAAGCTGTTTGAGTCATAGGGGCAGATCCCTCATGAATGGATTAATGCTCTCCCTGGGAGAGGAGGGGTAGCCAGTGAGATCTCACTCTGTTAGTTCCCACAGGAGCTGGGAGTTTTAAAAGACCTTTGTTTAAAAGACCCTGGCATCTGCCATCTCTCTGTCTTGCTTCCTCTCGCCATGAGATCTGCTTGTACCCGCCAGCTGCCTGCCACTTTCCATCATGAGCAGAAGCAGCCTGAGGCCCATGCCAGATGCAGCTGTCCCAGAATCGTAAGCAAATAAACCTCTGTTCTTTATAAATTATCCAGTCTCAGGTGTTTCTGTTATAGCAACACAAAACGGACTAATATAACTATGTTCAAAAGAAATTTTTTTTTGCAGGTCTCTTGGCTTAAACAGCTGTCTTATAGGTACCTATCAAAAGATTAAAATAACAACTAGCTTTAAAAACTCCCTTAACAAGATTAAACAAACAAATATCAGATTTAAAACAGAGTTAAATTTCTTTTGACCCCTCACAAAATTACTTCAATTCGCAAGAAAAGTATTTATAAAAGTTAGTTTAAATTGTTTGTTAGATTTACTTTTGAATTAAAATTTTGCTTTATAACACCGCTGGAAGCCCCCTGGTCTCCCCTGCAGGAATGAGGGGGCCTCAGGCTTCAACCACACCCCTCCTCCTTCTTCCTTCTCCCACCCCATTTCCTTCCCCCTTCCCCGACCCCCTCCCCAACAATTGCCCTGCAACAACATCATAGAATGTAAAAAAAATATATATTAACAGATGAACTTTAAAAAGTAAAAATTGCTTTTTAATGCGTTAGCATCTTTGGTATTTTTTAACTTCTCTCTAGGCTCAATGAATGGGCCCATTTGGGGTTAGCACACTGACTGGCTTATATCCTGAGTTCGTTTCTTTGCACCTCTTTGGTTTTGTTTGTGTATATTTTCTTTTAGGCCTGTATGTTTCTCTGTGGATTTTTGCTTCTCCTCAAAGAAACTTAGTTGACAGAAACCATTTTTCTCAAACCTGTATCCTCTTGGCGTTTTCACCGAACACTCTGAGGCCTCATAAGAAATGCAGCCATGGCAGACCAATGACCTGTTTCTGGGTCTGCAAAACTGCTAAGTATAAGAAAACAGTTCTAAGTACAAAATGTTTTAAAAATAGGATTTGAGGAAAATAAAATATGTTTTTTGGTGAAGAAGGTTATAACAAGGGCATGAAGATATAGAGTGGTTTTTGTTTAAAAGAATCTGTCTAATTTAAAAGGTATGTAAGGTTGTTTCAAGTTTAAAAAATGTTATAGACACTAAATAAATATAATTTTAAAATTGTAAAAGATTATAAAAGGTTTATAAAAATTTTTCTCTTATGTGGTCAAAACTAAGATAAATTTGTTCAAGGTTTTATTAAAATCAGCTTTCGTATTAATAGTGGTACAAAAGTAAAATTTGATTTTCTCTTTTAAACAAGATTTTCATGTAGTACTGATAAAAGATAATAAAAGATTTGTGCTTACCTTTTAAGTCAACTGCAAAAAGAAAAAAAAAGAGGGCAAAGAGTTTGAAAGATTTTGTGTCTTTATTAGATCTTTTGATTTATTTTAAAAAAACTAAGTTAAAGATTTTAGGTTTCTTTTTAAAAAAGTAACTTTATATTTGCATGAATATGCTATTAATATACGTTTCAAAGTTGTATGATATTCCTAAAATTCTGATATGTGTTGGTATGTATTATCAGTCATAATTATGGCTATTATGTAAAATTGGTGTAGGCCATAGAAATAACCAAATTTCTTTGTCAATTGTGTCTTGATTGTCCACAATAAATTGCTTTATTTTGATGTTTCTCTTTTCTTTCTTAAAGCTCTCTGCAAATCCTAGGATGTGGTGTCTTCATGGAGGTTCATGGAAAGAATATAAAGACTCTAACAGGTATTCTGAAACACAGACCTTTGCTGATGACTTTGAGATTATTCAATAGGAGTGGGAGGGAAAAAAAATCCTCCAGAACTCTAACGAAAAAAACTGGACTCATAAAATTGCTAACCTAACATCAAAAAGAACAAGAATTAATTCCATGTAACTGAACTAAAAGAGGATTGAAATAAATTTTTTGAATTTTTTTGGTTTAAAAATTGCTGATTCTTTTTGTTTTGTTTTCCAGATTTAAGAAAAAAAATTTTTTCTGGGCTATTTATAGCTTTACAACAACTTGGTAAGAGATACTTTTGTAAGCAAAATTGAAACATTTCTCTCTACTAGATCACTCCAGGATTTAAAAACTATTCCTGAGCATTCTTATTTTGGGGAATATTATTATTTGCATGAGTTCACTAAGAATCTGCTTTCTTCTTGTAGCAAGATAAAATTGGAAACACTGGTTATTTCACCAAGACTTTGATTGGAGTATCATATTTCCAGATATGACCAGACTGCTTTAAAGAATTGAGGTTGACTTTTTATGGATCTAATAAAAGCTCCATGAAAAGACTGACTTGATACCACGCCTACACAATTACAGAGTTCCTGGCCCTTTGCTAAGTAAAGAATGTCCCTACTGACAGGCTCAAGAACCAAGATATTTTGGGGATCTCCAAAAAAGAGGAATTCACTCAATTTGTACAGGTTACAGTCTGAAAGTGAATCAGTTGGCTTGGCTCCTAAGCCTCAAAAGGCCTTTAAGAGGCTAGTCTGAGATTCCTTATAAAAGGTTCAGCAAAGCCAATTTTAAAAAAGCCTATATGACAAACCACTATTCTTGCTGTACTTTATGCAAATAATCTGGTCAGAAACTAAACTTATTTTGCAGATAAATTAATCTTGTCATAAATGTCTTCAGTTAAAAACAGGGAACTAGAGAGGAAAAAAAGATATGTTTCAGAAGAAAACTATAGTACACCTGTAATATTTTAGCCCTGTTCATAGTTTTTGAGTTTTTATTATTTGGACTGAATCCTGAATTTTTAATCGCTCCAATATCTGGCTGCTACTCTCCAGACTAATGTTTTAATTTATATATAAACAACTTTTGTGCCTATTGTTGTCTGTACTATTAATAAAGTTTACTGGGACACCTGGTACAAACTACAAACCAGAAAAATCTGTCAGATTGTCACTGTCTATTCTCAGTCCAAGTGAACATACTTTGAACCTGACATATAAAATCTTCACTGGCTGCCCTCTGGACTCAAAAACTGGGTTTATAATTTGTCCTAACCATTAACATTTATTTTCTTTTGCTTCCATAGAAATGCCTCTTATGAAACATCTGACTGCTCTCATTATATAGAGGCATGAGTTTGATGGAAACCCATCTGCCACACCACTGCCTAAAATGAGACACAACTTTTTTTTTTTTTTTTTTTGTCTTTTTCGTGACCGGTACTCAGCCAGCGAGTGCTCCGGCCAGTCCTATAGAGGATCCGCGGGAGCGTCGCTGCGCTCCCAGTGCCGCACCCTCCCGAGTGTGCCACGGGCTCGGCCCAAGACACAACTTTTTAACTGTTTAACTGGACTGGCCTTTCTGGGAACTTGGACAGACTGATTCAGTGGCTTAAGAAACAATTCACCACCCTGACTTCCGGACTAGGAAACTTCTTGGAGAAGTTGCAGAGCAGGGAATGTTGGGACCCAGAAAGCAATACCCAAACTAAAGTTCTCAGAAGCAGCCTTGAGAGCAAAGTTTTCCTCTGACCCTCTCCTGTCTCCTGTATCTCAGCCTCATTCTCCTCAGAGGTAAACCCAGAAACTAGAATCCCTCTTCCCCAAAGCGGCTCATAGATATACTGTAATCCCCACTGCTGCCTCTCTGTCTTAGAGCTGGCTATGAAGAAATTCTCTGACCTACCTTGTCTGATTGTAGGTGGTAAAAACCCCATTCTAGAAAGGTCCTGCCACATACCCTGGAGGAATGAATGTTACAGAGAGAGGCCGAGAAGAACCTAAACAGACTTGACAATCTGGGCCTTGCCCCACTCAGTCTATGAGCATATGGGCATACATTTCTCGTCCAATCACATTTCTGCATGGCTGCGTCTGCTTCATAGAACCTAAGCAGAAATATGGACAATTTCCCCTACATCTTTGGGTCTTCATTCAGAAGGCTCCCGTGTCAAGTGAAACTGTGATATAATACAATTTGTTGCGCCTTTTCTTCAAATTAATCTGTTTATCAGGTGACTTCAGAGAACCTTCAGGGGGTTGAAGGGGATGTCTTCCCTTGGCCCCTGCACCACTCTGTTCCCCGAACCATATTTGATCCATATGAGGAGTTCACAGTTTGGTGTAAGACTCAGTTCTTGAATTGAATTTCAAGATAATTAGTTATATGTCAAGTGAGGGTAAAAACTTCTTTTCAGTTCATACCTATTAAGAGCCTTGAAGTAAAACAAATGCATTTGAATACATTTATATTTGAGTTATTCTCACTGGCCATGAATCATTCATTATGAAAAATCTTTGTGTACCTTAAACCTGTCACTCTTGCATGGTTCTAGGCAGAGTTTCAGAATCCTGCTGTGCTATGATAGGACACACTAAAGAAATGATCTTACCTTTCCCTCAGTAGAGGACTCTGGTAGCTAGAACCTTGGGGAGATCTTTTTTCCCAAACCCAGCACCGGGGCAGCTCTATGAATCTGGTGAATTTGCTGATCTTTTCTCAGTTAGTTTCAGAGAATTATGGAACAGATGAGTTTTAAGAGAATTTAGGGATGATCCATACTAACATCCTTATTTTATAAATTCTTTTATTCTCTCTCTCATTTCACATATAAGGAAATCAAGAAGTAAATTAAATTGGTGAAGAGGCTTTTTAAATTCTGGCTGAATATTTGAATTACCAGGAGAGATTTAAAAGTAATGATTATCAGGTCTTTCCCAGGAATTTCAGGTGGTGGGATCCAGGCATTGGTATTTTTTAAAGCTTCCAAAGGAATTTATTGAAAAATCTCACTGAATTATAAGTGGCAGAGCTGGGAAGAAAACACTTTTTTTCCTGATCTTTTTTGTTACTCGAGCTATATCTACTACACCACTTCTTTGCTTTTGATCATTTACCCCTTCTACAGTAGCAACCACTATATCCTCTTTATTGGAGAACTGGGCTTTTCATTTGTTATTTTTCAGATGATGTTGTAAATATCATAACATGTTTCTCTTCCATGAAAAACACATTCCATTTCTTCCACAATCAAAAAAAAAATCTTTTTGATGGCCGGCAGGTAGGGGGATCTGAAACCTTGACTTTGGTGTTACAAGGCCGCACTCTAACCAACTGAGCTATCCAGCCAGTCCCACAATCAACTTTTGATTCTGCACTATGTCTAATATCACTTGTATGGTAGTATCTCTGTTTGTTTCCAGTCAGTTTATTTTCTGTGATCTTTTCAGCCTTTTACAATGAGACTTTAACTCATTTAACGTGTATTTGTTAAAGACCTACTGTGTACATAGCACCAGATCAGGAGATATAATTCTGAATAAGATGTGGTCTTTGTTCTTGAAAACATACAGAATAAAGGAGGAGACTGAGAAGAAAGAATTCCCATTGAATAAAAGGAATAATAGAAGAAAGCGTGAGATGGTGTGAAATCACAGATGAAGAAGTAGGCAAGGGCACTACAGTACATCTAATACACTATTGTTTGGCAGAGAAATAAATTTATTATATAGGACCATTGATAGTATTTAAAGCCTTATTAAAAGTCCATGTTCACAGAACATCTTTAGGAATTTATGCTGAAGAAGTAACAGGACAAGGTGTAGTGGCTGCCATGGTGTGTGTCCTGACTCCCTCACTCGGTACCCAGACTGTGGGAGAGTTGGTGACAGACAGCTCTCCACTGAGTCCCTCTCTGGGAATTGCCCTCAGTGACGTAGATCCATCCTGCCTAAGGTAAAGTTTCCTTCCCGAGGGCAGTCCACATCTAGTGAGTGGTTGGTGAGGAGATATAAAGGCCTGGTCCCTTTACCTTAGTTTAAGGCAACTCTGAAGGGCCATCTAGGTGTAGTGGGACTCAGGCTTTTGCTGTGACTGCATCAAAATTCCACTTCTCCTTCTGACCATTTGTGCTTCCTTCACTCCCAAGACTGCTCCCCAGTCAACTTCCTGAGTGAAAATCTTTATCTTAGTGTCTGTTTTCATAGATATAAGAAAGTAAGTGCAAATGTAGGGCTGGGGAGTGAGTTCAGCTGGTTAGAGCACGGGGCTGATAATACCATGGTCCGTGGTTCCATCCGTCCTGGGCCAGCCAGGCATAAGAAAAAAAGCAAATGTAGACAGGTTTTTAATGAAGGTGGACATGTAAAAGTTGTAAATATTATTAATGTCCAACAATAGGGAATTTGCTTAGGGTCATAATACATCCATAACATGAAATACTTGTAGAACCATTCAGAATAATGTAGATATTTGTTGACCGAGAATAAAGGTTTAGGATACATTTCTTGATGAGAAAGTTTTTGTTGAGATATATATAGCACACACACAGAAAATGCACAAATCATAATTATGTAGCTCTGTAAATTAATCTAAAATGAACACATGTGTTCACCACTAGCCAGTTTAAGAAACTGAATATTATCGGGATCCCAGATGCATTTTAAGAGAAAAGAAAAATCTGAAGCAGTATTATTATAACCATATTTTATAAAAACATATACATAGCATAGACAAAAGTGTGGAGAATTGCACACTAAAATGCTGATAATGTTTTTCTAGGTGATGAAAATACAAGGAATATATTTTTATTTGTTTATCAGGAATTTAAATATTTTACATCTTTTTCAATACTTGACATCTAGGTCACTTGATAACTTAGAGAAATATATACTGCAACTTCCTAATGAATAATGGCTAACTATTGACTTGTACCCAGAACTCAACAATAAGCACCCTTTAACTCTGTATTATAAACTATATTTATCTCTAATTTCTTTAACTTCTAGATTTATCTCCTACTTCTGGGTCTCTAATAAGAGTATATTCTTGAAGCTTTTTTGTATTTATTCATTTATTTATTGAAACAATTGATTATACATATTTGTGGGGTACAGAGTTGACTATCAGTACTTATATACGATACATGATGGTCAAATCAAGATAATTAGCTTATTCATCATTACACTATGTAATCATTTTTTGTGTACATTAACCAGTTTCTTGCTGACCACCTCCTTCCCATTTCTACTAACCCAGTTCTGTTCTCTACTAATAGTTCAATGAATTATTGTGGTTGTTGTTTCTTTTTTTCTCCTTCCTTCCTTCCTTCCTTCCTTCCTTCCTTCCTTCCTTCCTTCCTTCCTTCCTTCCTTCCTTCCTTCCTTCCTTCTTTCCTTCCTTCCTTCCTTCTTTCCTTCCTTCCTTCCTTCCTTCCTTTTTTTTAAAACTTAGTTTCTAGCTCCCACTTATGGTTGAGGACATGTGGTATTTCTCTTTCTGTACCTGGCTTATTTCACTTAACGTAATTTTCTCCCAGTTCATCCATTCTGAGAATGGCAGAATTTCATTCTTTTGTATGGCAGAGTAGTGTTGCATTGTGTATATATATATGACATTTTCCTTATCCAGTCATCCATTGATGGACATTTAGGCTGGTTCCATAGCTTGGCTAAGTAGGTAGAGCTGTGATAAACATGGGAGTGCAGGTATACCTCTGACATGATGATTTCCATTCCTTTGGGTATATACACAGCAGTGGGATTGCTGGATGTTATGGCCATTCTATCTGCAGTTGTTTGAGGAACCTCCATAATGGCTGCACCAATTTACAGTCCTACCAACAGGGTAGAAGGGTTCCCCTTTCTCTGCATCCTTGATAGCATTTGTTGTTTTCTGTCTTTTTGATAATAACCAGTTTAACTGGGGTGAAATGATATCTCAAAATGGTTTTGATTTGCATTTCCCTGATAATTAGTGAGGTTGAGCATTTTTTCATATACCCATTCACTATTTGTATGTCTTCCTTTGAGAAATGTCTACTCAGCTCCTTTGCCCATTTTTTAATCAGGTTACTTGTTTTATTACTGTTAAGCTGTTTGAGTTCTTCATATATTCTGGATATTAATCCCTTATTGGGTACATAGTTTGCAAATATTATCTCCCACTCTGCAGGTTGTCTTCTCACTCTGTTAATTGTTTCTTTGCTATACAGAGCTTTTTTGTTTCATATAATCCCATTTGTTTATTTTTTCTTTTGTTGCCTGTGCTTTTGGGGTCATATTCATAAAGTCTTTGCCCAGTCCTACTTTCTTAAGTGTTTCCCCCATTGTTTCCTCTAGGAGTTTTATAGTTACAGGTCTTATATTTAAGTCTTTAATCCACTTTGGGTTGATTTTGGTATATGGCAAGAGGTACAGGTCTAGTTTTATTCTTCTACATATGGATGTCCAGTTTACCCAACACGATTTATTGAAGAGTCTGTCATTTCCCCAGTGTATGTTCTTGTAGCTTTTGTCAAAGATCAGCTGGCTGTAAGTACATTGATTGATTTCTGGGTTCTTTATTCTGTTTCATTGGTCTGTATGTCTTTTTTTATGCCAGTACCATACTGGTTTGGTTACTATAGCTTTGTAGTATAATTTTAAAGGACTTTGCTTCCTTGATGAAGGCAGCATGGGAGGCCTCTTCAAAGAGAGGGAGGGATACTGCTTGGAGTGGTTGTCCTCCTAGAAGCCTCTTTCTCCTAAACAGGCTCCCCTCCTCCAGCATCCCCAATGGAATCAATAAATGTACCCCAGGAACTGAAGAGCAGGGAGACCTGACCCCTAAAATAACCTATTTATCCTTAAAAGTCCTCTCCCAAACTACTCTTTGCTCTTAAACCTTCTCTGATTCCCTTCACTCCACCTCTTCCCTCCTATTGCTTCCCAATAACTCTGTCCTCACCTCTGCTATAGTTCTTATCAAAGACAGATTTGTGTTACAATTGTTTTATTAGTATATTCCTATTATTTATTTATTTTTACACTTCAAAAATTATTTTTAATTGTATATGTTTATGGGGTATACTGTGTTGTTTCAATACATGCATATATTGTATAGTGATTCGCTGTATTACAATTTTATGATCTGCTCCTGTTGTACAGAATTCTCAGCACTTAGCAGGTCTTACACAAAGTCCTTCATTTTTGTTGGGCTTTATTTTGTCTTATTTTTTTGGCAGCTGGCAATATGGGGATCTGAACCCTTGACTTGTTGTTACAAGACCATGCTCTAATCAATTGAGATAACCTGCTTGCCCCACAAAGTCCTTGACTGATTGTTTCTTGGGAGAAAGTCGAGGTCTGTGGCTATGGTTCCAGGGTCCCAGATCCCGCAGGTGTTCTGCCTTGCTCTCTTAATAGCTGTTTTCTTTCCCATAGGAGTCCTAGTCAATAATTAGTATCTTAGTGATAAGCTATCAGAGGAACTGTGGAAAGTGGGCTGTCCCATAGGTAAGGCACGGGAGGCTCTGGTACCTGCTCTAAAGGCAAGTGGGGGTGTTGGTGGTGAGGGGTAGAGGGATAGGGAAAGTTCTCCTAAAATGGGTGAAATAAATAAATCATTGAACAACCCAGGCTGAAAGGTAATTAGTTCTTCTATAATAAGGAATCACAGAAAACCAAGTTTTTATCTTTTCTTAGACACCCTGGGCAATATCTGATTGCACAAGACTGAGTGCTGGTACATGGGATGGGAAAGGACATGTGGAGAATGGCCCTGTCCTTGGGACTGAGGAAAACTGATAGCATCAGGAGGCTGGGATGGTGGTTCCAAGGAGGTGGAGGCCTCTCTGTGTGTTCTGGAAACCAGGCTATTGACTTCACCTGGTGTACTCACAGGCAGGTCATGGCCACCCTCTGGGAAAGAAGAACCTGCACCTGATTGGCCTAAACCGAGCTCTCAGATGTCAGAATTTCTCTCTCCCAGTTCATGCTGTCGTGTGTGTGTGTGTGTGTGTGTGTGTGTGTGTGTGTGTGTGTGTGTCCACAGCCTGTCTCTAAGGAGGCTCCTTGGGGCCCAGAGTGCTTGGGTGTCATGTAGTTCTAATCTTGTAGGACTGCCTTTGGCTCTACGTGCATTTCAGATATTGGTTTCCAGGCCCTCTTGGAGGAGGCAGAAATGCACTTCCCTTCACGTTCCCACCCAAGCCTGGGTGCAGGCTGGTTACCGACAGGGCTGTGCGATGTGACTGTGGTCTTGGAAGACTGCTTTGAACACTCAAGTTTGTCCTCCTTTTACCCCTCCTGAGAGTTTAGACTCAGGACCTGGATGGCCCAGCCATGGTCAGTGACAGAGCAGTTGGCATTTTGGAAAAAGTAGTAGGAAATCTGACCTCCTCATTACATAGTCACTCTTGTAGGAGGACAAGGTCAGGATTCCAAGGACTTGAGGTAGGTCAGTTGCACTCATACTTTCTCAGCTGCCTGGTTGTCCTCCCCTCACACCATCCCTCTATACTCAAGTTCATCAACAGTCTCCTCAGAGAGATTTCAGGGAGCCAGGAAATGCTCTTCCAAAGAAAACCATTCATCTATATCTACCCTCACTGAATGAAGTTCTTTTAATATTTTATTCTACACTTGGAAATAAGGCTTAAATGTGAGGGTACTTCAAAAAGTTTGTGGAAAAATGGAATTAAAAGATCATCCGAGTACAAATCTTTCCATGAACTTTTTGAAGACCCCTTGTATATATATTTAATTTGACTGGGTTCTGGATTCTTAAGAAGGAAGATTAAAGAGAAGGATCAGGGGCAAGGAGCTTCTGCGTAGATGTGTGGAAGAGCTGAGAGCGAAAGAAGCTCAGAGAGGAGAGGCTGAAACATGACGACCAGCACGGCTTCACTGAAACCTCACCCCTGCTCCTCACAGGCCCCCAAATGCCCTCAGACTCAGACACACTTTTTCACACGTGATTGAGAATCAACTCTTAAATGTGTCCGCCCCAAATTCTTTCAGTGTCTGAGGCCAATGAGAGGGAGGAAAGAGGACGAGTTCCCAGAGGGGGACCTCCAGATGGTGGTCTCTGACCCTGCCTCCCTGCTGCAGCTTCTCGCCCAGTTCTGCTCCTAACCTGTTGTAGGTCAGCATTAGACAGCGAGTGGTCTAAGTGCAGAAGAATCAGGAAAGAGGACCCTGCAGGCCAGGACTGAGCTTTCTACAAAGGAGGAGGGGTGAGAGGTGAGAGAGAAGTACTGTTCATTATCTCAGCTTAACCTCCGCACAGTCCCTTCCACTCCCTATATAATCAATCTTTTAAAATCAATCTTACATCCTGGGTTTAGAATCACATTTGGGATTTCTAGATGAAAATGGATGAGTTGAGAAATGTCATCTTGGCTGATACCCAGGTTTATCTCTACGGACATCTGGGTTGTAGCAAATAAGAATGGGAGGAGTGAGGCCAGCACTGGCTTCTGATCTCTTTTGGCTATTTCTTCCATCCTTTCCTCTCACTTTCCTCCCCTTTCAATCACTGGTCAACTCCCTTTGCCTGCCACCACGCTTCCACCTTTTCCTGTTCTAGTTTTTTTCTGCTTTCTCACTTTTTGGGTTTCACAAGGAACCCCAGAATGCTATCGTGTGTTTGTGTGTGTGTGTGTGTGTGTGTGTGTGTGTGTGTGCATATTATAATGATGTGCATGTCAGGTGTGTGTGTTGTTTGGGGGGCTGTACTGAGCCTTTGGAGCCAGCCTAATGATAGGACATACATGAAATTTTCTGAGCTTTTCATGTAAAAATATCCTTATCCTGTACATACCCCCTTCTTGTTCTTTTAAAGATCTTGTGGAAATGAACAAAACCACCCAAATGAGAACAAGCAAAGGCTAGTTATTTGGAGTTTGCTATAGCAAGGGAGTCAGCTGCCATCACTTGAATTTGGCAGAGACTCAAAGGCAGGCAGAAGAGTGGGAAATCTTTACAGTGAAAAAAAAGGGAGGGCTTCAGGTATGCCCTGGTTGGAGGCTGTGGCATGGGAAAGATGTGGGTGGGCTAACTCTAAGGAAGGCATCCTACGTGATTGGTTAGTGGTACATATTTGGGTTTCTCTGGTTGGTCCAAGTTGGGAAAGTAATCAATTTGTGTATTCCATGATGAGTATTTCATAGAGAAATTTAGATAATGTAGGGGAGGAAAAAAATCTCACTTACCCATATTAGATTCTCAGTGGGGCTCTGTAACAAAAGACAGATTAATAAGAGAAAAGCATAAAAATTTATTTAAAATGTTTTACATGACAGGAGCCTTCATAAGGAAATAAAGACCCAAAGAAGCAGTTTGAGCCAGATGTTTATATACTAAGTTGGACAAAGAGTAGTAAATTGTGAAAACAAGACAAAGAGGTATGAGCTAGGGCTGTTGATTGTAGAGGAGTGAGTAGGAAGATAAGGGTTAATTTAACAAGGTTTGTTTGTACACATTTCTCTCAACCTGCACTCCCCCATCTCTCTCTGTTTTTTTTAAAAAGATGACTGGTAAAGGGATCTTAACCCTTGGCTTGGTGTTGTTGGCACCACACTCTCCCAAGTGAGCTAACCGGACATCCCTATATAGGATCTGAACCCGTGGTCTTAGTGTTATCAGCACCGCACTCTCTTGAGTGAGCCATGGGCTGGCCCAACTCCCCCATCTCTGGTGATGAGAATGTCTTCCTTCCTCCAGGTGCAGGGAGGGCACTTTTTACATGGAGTTTTATCTCCTGTCTTTAGGAAGGCCAGAGCGCCCTTCTTGCATCTGCTGTTTTCCAAGTGCCTTTAATTAGAAATAATCAATATGCTAGAGTGGCATATTTTGGGGTGGTGTATTTTGAACTCCTTCAATAATATCCACTTGAAATCATCTGGTGTCATGAAGCAGCTGTCTTCAGAGCCCCAGGGATTATCTAAGTGAAGTGTAGAACCAGATTTTTTCTATTCTTCTTTTGCAAAATCAGGGGCTAAATGTTCATATTTTATAACATCCTCTTTGAATCCCTCCAGAGATTTATTCTTTGAAGGTTTAGATAGAATCATAACCTTGGTTAAAGCAGCTTTTTGGCATAAGGATCTCCTGGAGCATTTCGTTTAGCTTCCATATTGTCTCTTAACATGGACCTCCATCTTTATAGTAGCCACCTGTCTCGGAAAGAGGACTGCATCTAAAACTTCCTTAACATGCTCTTTATTTTTAATGCTTGTCTCCAAAGCATCCGAAAGTCATATACTACTCCCAAATTACACCTGCTGTCTGAATATATTTGCTCTCTAGTCTTCGTCTTGTTGGCAAGCTCCAGTAAGTTTCACCATCTGGGCTGATTGTACTTCAGGGAGTAGACTATATTCTGAGGGAGAGTTTAGAATAGTGGTAACATATCCTACTTGATAATGTAGGAAGCTAGAATATGCTAGCTCAATAATTTTGAGTTGATTATTTTGAGAAATAGCAAATGCAGGAAAAGCTCTAAAAACAGTACATAAGTTTCCCTTTTGTAAGGGAAATTTATATTTATAATGAAAATTTCCATTTGTAAAAATGACTCTTTTTCCTGTGCCAGGAAGAGGAGAATTACCTAATCATAGGAGATTATTTTTAAGAAATGGAGAAAGCAATTAACTTGAGTTTGTGTAACAAATCTTACTAAACAACCCTTATTTACCATGTGTTTTCTAGTTACCTTTTCACCCCCGCCCTCAGAAGCCCTCAAAACCCTTTTCCTATGTCTTGTCACTTCTGCACAATTTTCTTTGTTAAAATAGTATATAAACTTTCAGGTTTAACTACTTCTTCGGATCTTCACTTCTTTTCTTAAGAAGACTCCCATGCTCATGTAAAAATATTGACATCAAATAAAACCTGCACACCTGTTCTGTTAAATCTATCTTTCATTAGTTTAATTTACAGGGCCTTCATGCTAGAATGTAAGAGGGTAGAGAAAGAGATTGTTTTTGTTTTTTTTCTCCTTATAATAATCCCAAGTTTCAGTTTTGAGATATGATCCATCAAATAATATTAGACCAGGATACTCAATAAGAGTCTCTAATAAATCTGAGTGAGATACAGAATGTTCTCTAACTAAGGTAAGACAGTCATGAGGCTCCCCTTCTTCTGGTAGGGGCAGGAGAGTGACAGGATTCAGGGTGTAGTATATAGTAATGTCAGAGGGGGAGAGTAATAGACTCTTCTGAGAGATTAATCAGCTGCCTGAAAAGTGCTCTGTGTTCCCAACCAGTTGTAATGTCTGTACTGCCTGAAGAACCCTGAGGTCAGGCAGGGAGACTAGGACTAGCTCAGCAGAAGCATCAGCAAGTGCTACAGTGGCAGCCACTGTCCTAAGACAAGAAGGCTATGCCTTCAACTGGGTCATGGGTCAGGCTACAGTAAGGGTTGATGGTTCCCCATGAAGTTGAATTAAAACTCCAAGGGCTTGTCCGGGTGGCCATGCACAAATAGACACAATGTCTTCAAGAGCATTATTCAGGTGACAGAGGCCTGTTCATGTCTGAACTTGGTTCTGAAATCATCTTGCTGGACCAACTCTGAAATTTTTCTGGCACCTGGAAGGTGCCAAAAGAATGGCCACTTCTGTGCAGCCATGCCCAGTGTCTTTTGTGGGGTCCACCTGCCTACACCAAACCATCCCACCAGGCACCTTTGAGCAAGCCTGTGCCTTATTTTTCTCTGAACCCCCACTGTTTAATGAATGAGTGAACAAGTTCTAACTTGACCACTCAAGATGATACAAGTACTGTACTACCTAAGGACTCTGAGACAAAGAGGACCTGGATGGGGGCTGGGGGAGTGGGAAAATTATGGGAACTTGAAACTAAAAGCTTATGCCACACCATGTCTTCCTACCCACTTCCATGTCTAAATTCATACACATTAGCAAGTAATGCTGATTTTATTTGGACACCACATGGCAAAACAATTTGGAAATTCCCCTTTAAATAATTTTATTCTTCTCACCCAAGTCCCTCTTTTCTCTCTTCTTCCTCTTTTATTCCTCTGCAGGACTTCAAAACTGCTAGCTATTTTCAGTTCAAGTTTTTAGCAAAACAAAAGCCTTTCAGTTATTTGACTCCCCTGCTTCAGAAAGCAATCGGAATACCACCCAGTGTTGTTTAAACATACTCCTTGGGGCCAGCCGTGGCTCACTTGGGAGAGCGTGGTGCTCATCATGATGCCAAGGCCAAGGGCTAAGATCCCCTTACCAGTCATCTTTTAAATAAATAAATAAATAAATAAACATACTCCTTGGGGTGTCTCAACCCCACCCTGTATGAACCATCCCAAGAGATGACACATATTGATATTTTCTTTATGCCAGCCACTCCTCTAAGCCTTCTACTCATCTTACTTTATTTCAAACTAACAATAAATCTAAGTAGTACATATTATTATCCCCATTTTAGAGATGAGAAAATTGAAGAACAGGGAAATTAAGTTCTGCAACTTGCTCAGCTCTTAAGGCGCTGAGCCAGAATTTGGACTGAGTCAGTATGAATCCAGAGCATGGAAGGATATTTTGGTAATTCTTATTTCACATGTATCAAAGTTGTCACCCAGCAAAAACAGGTTTCTTTCTAGGAGGAAATTCTGCTGCTAAGAAATATGTTCTTTGTATTTTTTTCACCAATAAGTATTTGGGGTTTGGGTTTGTCTTTAGTTCCTCTACTCAACTGTGATCTGCAGAATCAGTGGTCACTGCAGACAAGAACTGCTCCCCCCATCCCAGGTAGGGGTGTAGGGTGTGTGGGAAGTGGCCAGATCTGTCTGAGCTCACCCTCCAGGCCTCCTTCTCCCTGTCCAGGCACTCTCTCCCTTTCTTCTCCAGGTCTAGGAAGCCTTCCAGCTGGGAGCAGCAGGACAACCCTCCCCCAACTCCCACCCACCGTGAGAGGTGCTGTTGGGAGATGTGGAATTTTGGCCAAAGCTGGTCCAGGACTCCTGAGGAGAGATGGTCTCCCTTTCCCACGGGGACCTTATGTGCTCTTTGTTAACCTCTAAGGGCTGTTTGGTGAAAATGGCCCACAAGAGGTAACAAGGACTTTGTGGGGTGTGTGAGGTTTGGGTGCCAGTGCTGTAGTGGCTTTCTCTGCTGCTTTTTTGTGAATCTGCAGACAGATAAGATTCCCAGGTAAGAAAGAGTCCTATAGGCAAAAATTTACTCTCTCTCCAACAGCCCTGAAAAGGGGGTGCCCTAGATGATTCCCCACCCCTTCCTCACAGTGTCCTTGTTTTTATCAAGATGCTCCTCCCACCCTTCTCTTGTTGGAAGCAAAACCTCTCTGTAATCTGTATAAGGTCCACATCCCAGGGACTGAGTGATTGCAGAAACTGGCCTTCCACTGCCTCCTGGACACCAAGCTAGAGACCCGGGTAAGTGGCCCAAAAGTTGGTCTCAGGAGCTGCATCTGCTTGAGGGTTGGAGAGGAGGAAGCCAGGTGGGTGATGCTGGTGCTGAGAAAGCTTGGGCTGACACTAGCACTGAGAAAGCCTGGGCCAGGCAAACACTAGCTAGGGCAGAGGGATTGGGCATGAAACACGCAGGCTGCAAAGAACTCACAGGGCTGGAGGTTTCATAGTGTAATGCTTAGCACTCTGGATTCTGAACCCATAGGGATGGAGAAGGAGCCCCACGCTGGAGGAAGCAAGCATCTTTCTTTGGAATACAATGGAATCCCTTTATGATGCCAGTGTCAGGCACTGGACTGAGTTTACTTTGTGTTGTCTGACAACAAGGCTGTCAGCCAAGGTCATGAATGTCAGGGATACAATTTGGTTCATGGTTTATTCAAAATGATTTTCTGATGAGCCATTTGAGCCCTGCGTACAAATGCACTTTATTTTTCAAATGTGTTTTAGGTCAAAAAAACTCTGGTACTTAAAGACAGTACTGCCAGGATTTTCAGTCACTTTGTAGGTCACCACCTAGAGGGGAGAAAGGCTTCTCTAGTGAGTGAGGGTAAAACACTGTGGGGGAAGGAAATGTGTGAGTGTCACATTACTTGGAAAATCTCTGAGGAAGAGGGATGTCTTCTGGCTGACCTGAGAGGAAAACCGCAAGCTGGGGAAGTGGGAGCTGGAGTTCTCTTTGTAAGGCAATGATTTTTTTCTCTTTCTCTTTCCCAGTTAGGCTCTTCCAGAGGAGTGAGGCTACCATGGCTCTGAAGAAGTCCCTTATCCTGTTCCCACTGCTAGTCCTGGTGCTGCTGGTGCTGGGGTGGGTCCAGCCTTCCCTGGGCAAGGAAACTTCAGCCATGAAGTTTGAGCGGCAGCACATGGACCCAGGCAATTCCCCTAGCAGCAGCACCTACTGCAATGAAATGATGAAGCGCCGGAATATGACGGATGGATGGTGCAAGCAGGTGAACACCTTTGTGCACGAGTCCCTGGTAGATGTCCAGGCCGTCTGCTTCCAGGAAAATGTCACCTGCAAGAACGGGCAGACCAACTGCTACCAGAGCACCTCTAGCATGAGCATCACAGAGTGCCGCCTCACAAGCAGCTCCAGCTACCCCGACTGCACATACAAGACCAGCAAGAAAGACAGTCACATCGTTGTGGCCTGTGAGGGGGACCCGTATGTGCCAGTCCACTACGATGCTTCTGTGGAGTAGTCCAGCTAAGGCCAGAGCAGTGAGATGTTCCCCTTACACCTCATCATTTTGATACCTGCCTCTCCCCTCTTCCTTCCTTGTCCTGAAAGAAGTAACTCCAGGCAGGGTTCCTATCCAACATACACACATTCCCCTCTCCTGAATCTTGCCCGTGCATGGTTTTGTGGGTGAGGAGTGGGTTCCATGTCAACCACTTTACTGCCTCTTTCAATAAAACACAGTTGCAACCACCTGATTGCTGAAGCTGATCCATCCAGGCACTGTTTCTGTGGTTGCTTTCCAGCAAGGGGTAAGAACTGTAAATTTGATTAGTTGGCAAGCCAACTAATGGAGTCATTAAATGCCTTTCCTTCTAACTCTTGGATTTTCGTGACTTGAGAAAATTCCTTTCCTTGCAGATTCCTTGATGCCAAGTATAAGGCTATTATGTATGGGATGTTTTAGATTAAAAGGGATCAATAGTCTGGGGCACTGTCATGCTGTCATGAACTGACAGAGGGTAAAGCTCAAATACTATAATTCCCTGCCACAGAAGGAAAGAGAGCATGACTTCAGGAGGACCCTGTTGTAGGGGCCAAGGGAAGACATCCCCTTCAACCCCCTGAAGGTTCCCTGAAAAATCATCCGATAAACACAGATTAATATGAAGAAAAGGCACAACAAATTTTATGATATCATAGTTTAATGTGACACAGGAGCCTTCAGAATGAAGACCCAAAAAATTATGAGAAAATTGTCCATATTTATACTTAGGTTCTATGAAGCAGACGCAGCCATGTAAAAATGTGATTAGACAAGAAACATGATCTAATGCTCATAGACTGAGTGCGGAAGTCCAGCAAGGCCTGTCTAAGATTCTTCTTGGCCTCTCTGCGTAACATTCATTCCTCCAAGTTATGGGAGAGAACCCTTTCTAGAATGAGTGTCTTATGACTTACAATCAGACAAGGTAGGTGAGAGAATTTCTTTATAGCCATCTCCAAGACAGAAAGGCAGGGGGCGGGGGAGATTAGAGAATGTCTGTGACCCACCATGGCGAAGAGAGATTCTAGTTTCTATGGTTAACCTCAGGGGAGAAGGAGGATGAGAGACAGGAGAACAGGACAAGGTCAGAGGAAAACTTTGCTTTTGAGGCTGCTTCTGAGATCTTCACTTTGGGGTATCGCTTTCTGGGCCCCAACATTACTTAGCCTCAGGGTGGGGAGAAGGAGTCTATTAAATTATGATCCTAAATTTCCATTTTCCTTTTATTTGGGTGAGCTATTACTAAGTTAGGAAAATGGTTTTCTCTTACTTGGAAAGTCAGAACCTTAAATTTTTGACATAGAAGAGTCTTTAGTGATCATGGAATTGAAGAATAGCAAGTAGATTTCAGCTTATAAACCAGCTCCAGTTGGAAGTGCCTGCCTAGAATGCTGTAGAAAAACATTCTAATAAGTAATGTGGTTGAACAGCAGCCTTTCCTGAAGGCACAAGAGAGGTAAAGGTGTGTATGACACACATGTGCCATCTCTGGCCTAATGTAACCCCTGCCTTTTAAATGACTTGCTCATGGCCCCCTGCTAGTTAGTGGCACAGATGAGATTAGAACCCAGGTCTCATGGCTTCCCAGTCATTGGTCTTTCTGCTACTAGAGTCTAACTCAGAATGAAAATTGCCCTCCTGCACTAAGTGTTGTGGAGCAATGGCTCTCCCTGGGCTTGCTGGGACTGTCTCTCACAGGTTCCCTGAGTACTTGGGCTGTGAGTCAGCTCAGTTCTTTGTTACCCTTCCTCAGAGCCACTGAAAGGACTAGACTTAGCTTCTGTCACCCCTTAATCATTACATTTGATCCCATTTACAGGTCCATCTGGCTCTGGATAAGGTCACAGAACTAGAGAAAGGCCCTACTTCCAGCCAGTATGACCAGTTCTGTCATTGTCTTTATACAACACATTTATAGATGTTGAGAGTGGCTGTGATCTTCTAATGCAGAATAAATCCTTAGCTCCTTTGGGGCTCTGCATGAGGAAGACAACCTGCAGATAGGAAAGGGCCATTCCTGCATTTCTGAGGCAATGGGGATCTCACTCCTTACTGGAAGTGAGAATGGAGGAGAAAAAAGAGGAAACATCAATTTTCTAAATATATAGTTTTCAATCAAATTTTTCTTTAAGTTCATCTCACACTTGTTTCCAGCTGCAAAGATCTGTGAAGTATGCATAAAACAAATGTACTTCACAGGGCCTGGATTTCCAAAGCCTTGCAGTTTCAAATATTGACCTTGCAAAGGACAGGAAAATTTCCCCAGGCTATATAGTCTCTGTTGTAAGATAAAGAATTGTAACACAGCAAAGTTGCTGGCTCAAAGACAGACAGGTTACTGATTGATATGTAAAGATACTGGGAAATTGCTGTAAGGATGGAATGCTTGCCAAAATCAAGCTTTTGTTAGTGGATTGACTTAATTGCATTATAGAATGTCACCTTGCTTTTCTTACTGAATGTTACCAGCTTCTACTGTTAAACTTGTTAAACTATACTTAGAAAAAAACCCACCTGTGTTCTCTTCCTGTAACTTCCTGGTCTGGAGAATAAATGCAGGAAGAAAACCCCAATTTGTGGTTAATTTCCCAAATGGAAGGAATGCCTCGCTCTTGAGGATTCCAAGAGATTAACCCCTTTTGGGGGCTTCTCACTGCTCAGAAGAGATGGGCTTTGAGTAATCTTTGGCAGCTCCATCACCCAGGGGGAAAGGGGTGACAAATCCTTGGGAGGCAAAGCAACAAAGATCCTCATTTTCCCTCCTGTTAGTCCTAAGAGAACACTTTGGTGGAGTTTTTAAGGACATTCACTTGGAGTTTTGCTGCATCCACATCTGCAAACTCACCAGCTCCCCACACCTAGCTTCTGGCTCCCCACACCTGGGGGCCCCTAATAGATCTACAACATAACCAGTGCCACTTTAGAAAAGCCCAAGTACAAAATGGCACTGTCCACATCCTCCCCTCCCCTACCCCATTCTCTTTTACAAGAAGCCTCATGGTTTCAGAGAAAATGAAACTTTTGGCATTTCCACATGTGCAGAACTCTCCATTCCCATGACCTAACTCAATCCCCACCCTGGAATTACATCACCCAGCTCTTGGTGCCAACATACCAGTATAAGCTCTACCAACCCTATACCTGGTGCTGTCCCCTTTTCAGGGCAGCCCTGGGCTTCCTGCTACTTTGACCTCAGCCCAGCAGATTTTCTTCCTTTAATAAAGCTTGAATGGTACTCAGCAGCTCAGCTCACTTTCTTTCAGCCCCCATCTGGGGAATAAAGTGATAAGTGAAGATGGAAGGTCCAGGTGCAGACCTGCACAGCCAGGGAGGCTGTAGGGAGGGAAAAATGCCCTGAAGAGGAGGGCACAGGGAGAGGAAAGTTTGAGCCCTGTCATTGAGAAGACCAGCTGCAACCAAGGAGAGAAAAACCTCAGCCGTTTGGAAATAAATGAGCCATCTCTGACCTGTGGTGAGACTATTGCTATCCCACAAATAAGGAGATGAATTTGGGCTGATTAATTTTAAAATTGAGGTGCTAACATGTTAAGATGGGTATCTGCTTAAAGGCAGAAATGACCATATCCAGTGATTCTTCTAAGAAGGACAATGTTAGTTTTCAAAAGATTCTTCAAAGCAAACAAGCTTCAGGAATTCTGCATTCTCAGCAGACAGGTAAACACATCTCAGCAGCCCAGCTCCTCCTTAATCCTGGCAGCTGTAAGTGTATCTACAAAATTATCGAGTAGCATCCTCTGTTTCGTCTGACCTGCTGGTCCTCCCTCTTCTCCTGCCTTCTATGGTAAATTCTCCCTTTAGTTCCAGCAGCCAATAGCCCCCTAACCTAGCACTACCCCACATCAAAACAGGTCAGTCATCCACATCTGAAATGAGTGCTTCATTTAAAAGAGCAAATAATCATCACATCAGGTTCGTCCTTTCCATGTGCTGCCTCAATCAATATTTTCACTTTGAACTTTCTCTCTAATTGTGAAAGAAAAGGTTGTTCCCAATTCCTCACTCACTTTTAGACTGACTCAGACATGGAGCAAGTGGGAATGCTAAGACAGCTCTGAATCTAAATGCCCCTGGTGGAAAGCAAACTTCAGTAATCTGTTTTCTTTTTTCGGTGGCTGGCTGGTAGGTAGGAGAATCCAAAATCTTGACCTTTATGTTATCAGTACCAAGCTCTCCCAAGTAAGCTAACTGGTCAGCCCAGGAAAGCAGATTTTCACACTGCTTTTGGGATGATTATAAATGTGGCACAGCCCTCTGCATGCATGAGTCATGATGCATGACAGAGTTCCTAAAAATAGAAGGTACGGAATGAAAGTGTGCCTCCCTAAGACTAGCTACTGGTACACCTGGAAGCATCTCAAAACTGCTTCTGAGTAGCCAATTTCTAGGAGACAAATTTCATAGTGCCTCTGCAAACCATTTAATAAATTTACCTGTATTTTGGGTTTCTAGTAAGTATAGGTAGGAATGTGTCATCTCAGATTCCTCCCTCCATGCTTCCCTTCCTTTTCACTCCCTTACTGTCTTCTTTTTAAAAACAGACTTTATTTTTTAGAGAAGTTTTAGGTTCACAGCAATGATTGTTATCTTAATTAACAATAAAGAAGGAGTTGTTAATCTGAATGGGTAGAAAATCACTGGGAATGTTTTGTTAGAGAGCATGGTGGCTGTATTTCAAAGCTCATCACTCCCACATGTCATTCTCTAGTTTCTTCTTGCTACAAGTCTGAGTAGAACCTATTATCAGGGTCAGTTTCCTTCCCTTTCCACCTTCCCTGAGCATGCATCTGGGTGGACAATTGGGCCAGGGCACTTGTTTTAGTCCTAGTCCTCCTCTCAGTTCCCTGTGCCCTTAAGGCAAGTCTATGCCCCTGCCTGGACCACAGTTTCTTGATCTGGGAGTAGGTTTGGTAATCCCAAAGATCCCTCACACTTATGACTGTACAGATGAGTGTCCACCCTCTTTTTAGTGGTAGTGGGCAGTGACATGCAGTTTCTGGCTCTATATGAGTAGCCATCTCTAGAAAAGTCATGTCATTGAGATCTGGTTTAGTTCAGAGCCCAATACAAAGACACTTTTAGAGAACTGGGTCATCCTAGCACACTTCAAATACCCTTCTAAGGCAGATTTTTCTTTCTGGCCACTTAGTCTTTTTTTTTTTTTTTTTTTTTGGTGGCTTGCTGGTATAGGGATTGCCTTGGACTTTAGTGTTAGCACCGTACTCTAACCAACTGAACTAACTGGCCAGACCCTCTCAAGTCCATTTTAGTCAAACTCTGAGAGCCAGAGCTGGCAGCTAGTTCCTTCAGGGCTCATTGGACTTGCTAGGAATTTTTGGCTTGGCTCAGAACCCTCAGAGGGGAGAGGCTGATGTGGAGTGAGATTGGCACAGCCACAAGAGAACACAGGAGTGGGATCAGGAATGTCCTTGGCTTCATTGGAGATATGCCTAATGAAGGCAGAGGGCTGGTCCATGTTTCAGGCCAGCATGTTTGGCAGACTTTTCCCCTCATCTCCCATTCCCCACCCACAAACACTACCAAATATTTATTTAAGGGGAGGGCTTTGGGATAAAGGGAGCTGGAGTTATTGTAATATAGGGACAAAATCTGTTTGTATGAGTACATAGTGTGTGTGCTTGTGACTAGATATACAAGTATACTTTTAAAAGTTCATGGAAAGATTCATATTATCTTTTAATTCCATTTTTCCATGAACTTTTTGAAGTACCCTTGTACATGTTATCATGTCTGTAGATATGTGGATTAAGGAACATCAGAGTAGAAAGAACCTTTTGTGGGGCCGAGCCCGTGGCGCACTCGGGAGAGTGCAGCGCTGGGAGCGCAGCGACCACTCCCGCCGCGGGTTCGGGTCCTATATAGGCATGGCCGGTGCACTCACTGGCTGAGTGCCAGTCACGAAAAAGACAAAAAAAAGAAAGAACCTTTTGTGATCTGACTCCAAAATCTTCATCTTAAAGACAGACATACCTAGGCATGAAACCAAGAGTGAAATAAAGCAGCCCAGGTCTGTTGATTCCCAGAGTGTGAGCTTTTATGCCTTATCTCCAAGTTTTCTCTCTTATTTTATTTTTTTCCTGATATCTAAGAAGAAATTTCTGTTTTCTAATTTTTAAAAATTATCATACAGTAAAATTGACCTTTGGGTATACAATTGTATGAATTTTAACACATGTATAGAAGTGCATAACCACTACTAGAAGAGAGAACAGTTCCTTCACCCCCAAATCTCCTGTGCTATCCCATCATAGTCATTCCCTGCCCCCCCCAGCCCTAACACCTAGCAACAAGCAATCTGTTCTCCTTCACTATAGTTTTGTCTTTTCAAAATATCATATAAATGGAATTGCACAGTATGTAACCTTCTGAAACTGGCACCTTTTACTTAGCATAATGCCTTTGAAATTCATCCAAGTTGTTGCAGGTATCAATAGTGTGTTCCTTTTTATTGCCGCATTGTAGTTCATTATATGAATGTTCCACAGCTTGTTTATCAAGTCATCAATTAAAGGACATCTGAGCTGTTTCCAGTTTGGTAATTATAAAGAGAGCTGCTTTAAACATCTGTTCACAGATTTTTGTGCAAATTGATAGAAGGACAGACACATAAATCAATGAAACAGCACAGAGAGTCCAGAAACAGACCCAGATAAATGTTGCAAATTGATTTTTTTCCTTAAGTAATAGACTTTATTTTTATAGCAGTTTAAGGTTTACAGAGAAATTGAGCAGAAAGTAGAGATAGTTGCCTCACACAGAGATTTTCCTACTATTATCATGTTATATCATCAGCATTTGTTATTTTCTGCCTTTTTGATAATAGCCATTTAAACTAGAGTGAGATGCTATCTCATTATGGTTTTGATTTGCATTCTCTGACGATTGGTGATTCTGAGCATTTTTTCATATACTTGTTGGGCATTTGTATGTCTTCTTTTGAGAAATGCCGATTCAGCTCATTTGCCTATTTTTGATTGGATTATTTTTATTAAAAAAAAATTTTTTTTTAACCACTGAGTTGTTTGAGTTCCTTCTATATTCTGGATATTAATCCCTTGTAGGATGAACCAGTTTCAAATATTTTCTTCCAGTCTGCAGGTTGTCTGTTCACTGTGTTGATTATTTCCTTTCCTGTGTCGATTTTTCTGGTTTGATATGATCCCATCTATTTTTGCTTTTGTTGCCTGTGCTTTTGAGGTCCTCTTCATAAGGTCTTTGCCCAACCCATTGTCCTGAAGTGTTTTCTCTATGTTTTCTTCTAGAAGTATCATGGTTTGGGGGCTTACATTTAAGTCTTTAATCCATTTTGAATTGATTTTTTGTATATGGTGAGAGATAGGGGTCTAGTTTCATTCTTCTGCATATGGATAACCAGTTTTCCCAGCACCATTTATTGAAGAGACTCTCCTTTCCCCAATGAATAGTTTTGGTGCCTTTGTTGAAAATCAGTTGGCTGTAAACATATGGCTTTATTTCTGGTTCTCTATTCTGTTCCTCTGGTCTGTGTATCAGTTTTTATACCAGTACCATGCTGTTTTGATTACAATAGCTTTGCAGTATATTTCAAAGTCATATAGTGTGATGTCTCCAACTTTGTTCCTTTTACTCAAGATTGTTTTGGCTATTAAGGGTCGTTTGTGGTTCCATGCAAATTTTAGGGTTATTTTTTCTATTTCTGTGAACGATGTCATTGCTATTTTTATAGGGATTGCATTGTATCCATAAATTGCTTTTGGTACTATGGTCATTTTGACAATATTAACTTTTCCAATCCATAACACTAAGATGTCTTTCCATTTCTTTGTGTTCTCTTCAATTTTCTTCATCAGTGTTTCACAGTTTTCTTTGTAGTGATCTTTCACCTACTTGGTTAAATTAATTCCTAGGTATTTTATTTCTTTTGGTAGCTATTGTAAATGGGATTGCTTTCTTGGTTTCTTTTTCATCTTGCTCATTATTGGTGCATAGAAATGCTTGTGATTTTTGTATGATGATTCTGTATCTTGCAACTTTTCTGAATTTGTGTATCAGTTCTGAGTTTTTTGGTGGAACTTTTAGAGTTTTCTAAACATAAGATCTGCAAACAGGGACAATTTGCCTTCCTTCTTTTTAATTTGGATGCCTTTATTTCTTCCTCTTGTCTAATTTCTCTGGCTAGGACTTCCAGTACTGTGTTGAATAAAAGAGTAGAGAGTGGAGAAATAAGCATACCCACAGTATAGTCAGAGATTTTGACACCGTTCTCTCAATAACTTATGGGACAGTAAACAGAAAATCCATAAAAATACAGTAAACTTGAACAACACTTTCAACCAACTTGACATAATTAACATTTATAGAACACACCACCAAACAACAGCAGAATACACATTATTTGCAAGTACACATAGAACATTTACCAAGATAGACCAAATAATGAATCACAAAACAAGTCTCAATAAATTTAAAAGGATTCAAATCCTACAAAACATGTTCTCTGGCTCTATGAGATTAAATTAGAAATCAATAACAGACAGGTGTTCAGAAGACCTGAAAGATATTTGGAAATAAAATAACATTTTTTTTTTTTTGGTAGCTGGCTAGTAAGGGGATCTGAACCCTTGACTTTGGTGTTATAACACTGCACTCTCACGAACTGAGCTAACCAGCCAGCCCTCTAAATAACATTTTATAAATAATATTTGGGTCAAAGAAGAAATCAAAAGAAAAATTAGGAGATCAAAATACATATAATATATAAAGATGTTTGGGATACTAATAAAGTTAAGAGAAAGCAACAAATATCTAAAATTAGAAAAGTGGAAGAGTCTCAAAGCAATGACCTTAGCATCTACCTTAAGAAAATTTTTAAAAAGGAGATCTAGTTTAGCCCAAAGTAAGCAGAAGGAAGAAATTAATAAAGATCAGAGCATAAATTAATATAATAAAAAAATAGAGAAATTTAATAAAACTAAAAGCTGTCTCTTTAAGAAGATAAACAAAATTGATAAACCTCTCATCAGACTGATCAGGAAAAAAATAGCCAATATCAGAAATGAGAGAGATGACTTCGCTACAGATTACACAGTAAAAAGATAATAGGGGAGTATTATGAACAACTTTGTGTCAATAAATTTAAAAACCTCCATAAAATGGACAACTAATGGAGAGACACATATTACTAAAGCTTACTTAGGAAACAGGTAATCTGAATTACCCTATATCTATTAAAGAAATCGAGTTTATAGTTAAAAACCTTCCCACAAAGTAAACTCCAGGTTTAACTAGTGAAGTCTACTAAACACTTGAGAAAGACGTACTAATTCTACACAAACTCCTCCAGAAGAGGAAGTTTTCCTCTTTGATGTTATTCAAGATAAATTATCCAGAGACATTTACAAGGAAACTACAGAACAAGAGCTCTCATAAATGTGGGTTCAAAAATTCTAAACAAAATTTTAGCATTTTGAACCCAAGAAGATATAAAAAGAATCATGCGTAATGACCAAGTGAGGCTTATTCCAGGAATGCAAAGCTGATTTAACATTTGAAGTCAATCAACATAATGCACCATATTAACTAAAAATTAAGAAAAAAAAAAAAAAAAGAACACCCAAAACGTGATCATCTCAATTGACACATAAAGAGCATTTGACAATATCCCACACTCATTACTGGTAACAACTGTGAGCAAACTAATAATAGAAAGAAAATTCTCAACCTGATAAAGGGCATTGGCTATGAACTAAATATTTTTGTCTTCCCAAAATTTATATGTTGAAATCCTGATCCCCAATGTGATGTATTTGGAGATGGGGCTTTTGGGAGGTGTGGTAGTATGAGATGTATATTTTGATTTTCATCTGTGGGTCCTGACTTGTTCTAGTCTGTGCATGCTTTAGTCATGTCTACACAATGAAGTCTCCATAAAAGACCCAAGAGGATGAGGTACAAGGAGCTTCTAGACAGCAGAACTCATCTGCGTGCTGGGATGGTGGCTCACCCCAACCCCAGGGAACAGAAACTCCTGTATTCGGAACTCTTCCAGACGTCACCATATATATGTCTTCATGTGGTTGCTGATTTGTATTCTTTAAAACATACAAATAAACATGGATCATAAAACAATCTGAAATATCCTTTATAATAAACCAGTAAACGTAAGTAAGTGTATCCCTGAGTTCTGTGAGCTGCTCCAGCAAACTAATAGAACTCAAGAAGGGGGTTGTGAGAACCCCAATTCATAGCTGGTTGGTCAGAAGTTTCATACGTCTGGGCATGCGACTGGCATCTGAAGTGGGGGGCAGTCTTGGGGACTGAGCCCTTAACTTGTAGATCTGACACTGTCTCCAGGTAGATAGCTTCAGAATTGAATTACAGGACTCTGAGTTGGTGTTGGCTGAAGAATTGCTGGCTTGCTTGCTGGTAGGGAGAAATCCCACACATTTGGTCACAGAAGTTTTCTGTGTTGATTATTGATGAGTAAGAGTATAAGAAACACACTTTGATGAGAATGTTTCCCAACTCAGGAGGTAATTAGGTCATGAAAGTAAAACTCTCATAATAGAATTAGTAGCTTTATAAGAAGAGACACGAGCGAGATGTCTTATAGGAGAGATGACCACGCTCTCTCTGCGATGTGAGGATACAGCAAGACAGCGTCTCTGCAAACCAGAGAAGAGGCCCTCACCAGTCTGGCACCTTAATCTTGGACTTCACAGCTTTCAGAACTGTGAGCAATAAATATTTGTTTTTGAAACCACCAGTCTATGGTGTTTTTGTTATAGCAGCCTGAACTAACATCTACAGAAACCCCACAGCTAAGATCATATTACACAGCAGAAGACTGAATGCTTTCCCTGCTAAGATCAGCAGCAAGACTAGGATGTCAGCTTTCACCTCTTCTATGCAACATTGTACTGAAAGTTCCAGCCACTGCTATAAGGTGAGAAAGAGAGAGAGAAAGGCATCCAGATTGGAAAAGAAGAAATTAAACTGTCTTTATTCACAGATAACATCATGATCAGCTATGTAGAAAATCTAACTCAAAACCTATGAGAACTACTGAATGAGTTTATCCAGTTTGCTGCATAGAGGATCAATCTGTATCTATCGTCTATCTACTAATAACAATCAAACATTGAAATTAAAAAGCAAGAGCATCAAAAATGTGAAATACTCAAGAATAAATTTAACAGAAGATGTGAAACTCTTGTATACAAAAAAAAATATTTTGTCAGTGAAATTTTATTTATTTATTTACTTATTATTGAACATAGTTGATTGTACATATTGCCAGTAAAATTTAAAGAGGACCTAAATAAGTGGAGAGATATATGCTGTTCATGGGTCTGAAGACTCAATATCATTTAGAAGTCAATTCTCTGGGGTGGATGGGGTAGAAGGAGGGAGGAAAAGGAGGAAATGGTAAAGGGACACAAAAATCAACTAGACTGTACATTGACAAATTCAAATTAAAAAAAGATATCAATTCTCTCAAAATTGACCTATAGATTCCACTTAATCTAACAAAATCCCTGGAGAGTCTTTTTTTTTTAGTAGAAATTTACATGCTAATTCTAAAATTCATATGAAAATGCAAAAGACCTAGAGCAGCTAAAAACATTTTGAAAAAAGAAAAAAACTGGAAGGCTAACATCACTTGATTTCAAATTTTACCATAAAGCTGGGATGGGATGGGGGGCAGGAAATTTGGGAACAAGGGATTATAAAATAGTATGAGGAAAATTTTGGTGGAGAAATGGATGTGTTTACTATCTTGATTGTAGTGGTGTTTTCATGAGTATATGCATATGTCAAAACTTATTAAATTGTACATTTTAAATATGTGTACTGTAGTGTATGTCAGCCCTACATCAATAAAACTATAAAAATAATGAAGAATTTCTGCTCTTTGAATGAAATGTTTGAAGAATGAATAAGGCCAATAACTAGGAGAAAATATTTGCAGATCAGGTATCTGATTTTTTAAAATGTGTATCCAGGATATATAAATATATCCCAAAACTCAAAATTTAGTAATAGAAAATTTTAAAAATTCAATTGAAAAATGGGCAAAGGATTTGAACAAACACTTCACCAAAGATGACATATGGAGGGAATACAAATGCATGAAGATGGTCTATATTAGTCATCAAGGAAATGCAAACTAAAACCACTACCTACCTATTAGAATGGTTAAAATTAAAACGACCAGCCATACCATGTATTGTTGAAAATGTGGAGCAACTGCAACCTTTATGCACTGTTGCTGGGAGTGAAAAATGTTACAACCACTTGGGAACACAATTTTGCAGTTTCTTAAAATGTTAAACAAACACCTGCCATATGATTCAGCCATCCACTCTTAAGCGTTTACCCAGGAGAAATAAAAGCAAAATCCATACAGAGTTGTACGTGAATCTTATAGCAGCTTTCATTTGTAATAGTCCCAAGCTGAAAACAATTCATATTTACACCAAGTAAATGGATAAACAATGTAAAAACATGTAATGGGATACTACTCGGCGATGAAAACTAATAGGCTACTGGTGTATATAACAATGTGAATGAGCATCAAAATAAAAATGCTGAGCTAAAAAGGCCAGACCCCGCCCTTCCCCCCAAAAGAGTACATACTCCATGTTTCCATTTTCATGAAGTTTTGAAAATGCAAGCTAATATATAGTAGCAGAAAGCAGATCAGAATTTGCCTGGAGATTGAGGGTGTGCAGGAAGGATGGCAAGGAAGAATTACAAAGCTGCACAAAGAAGGTTTGGGGTATGATAGATATGTTCAATATTTTTATTGTGGTGGTTGTTTTCATGGGTGTATAGATATGTCAAAACTTATCAAATTACATATTTTAAGTATGTGTATTTCACTGAATGCCAATTACACCTCAATAAAGCTATTTTAAAAATATGCTCTCCCAAGCCTGTGGCTCACTCGGGAGAGTGTGGTGCTGATGACACCAAGACCACAGGTTCAGATCCCTATATAGGGATGGCCGGTTAGCTCACTTGGGAGAGTGTGGTGCTGACAACACAAGGTCAATGGCTAAGATCCCCTTACTGGTCATCTTTAAAAAAAAAAAAAGCTCTCCCCCTTGTCCTTGCCCCACCTGAGGAAAAAAAAAATTAGTTTCCTTTATGTGTGTGAGTATCTAAAGCTTTCATAGATGCCCATAGTTGGACCAACAGCAAGACTAGGACTGATAATGAATAAATATGGAGAACTTCATTTTTCAAGTCAAGAGAAAAAGTTATTTAGGAGGAATTTATTAATCATCCTTGGTCACCACAGCAGGTTTGTAAAGGCAATGCAGATCAAATCCTTGAGGAAGGAGGGATTCATGACTATTGGTTATAGAGAAAGCCCTGATCTTTTCTTCTTCCCTATTTCCAGATGACAGGCAGGCACCCCTCTCTCAGTTCTTACGTGCCAGACCAGGATCCACAGTGTTGTCCTTCAACTCTCAGCTTGGAGATTATAAGAATGGTTGTGGGACTGTCTCCATGCCATAAGACACACTGGCTCCCAGCCAGCATCTGGGGCACGGACTCTCTCTAATCCCTTTAGAAGGGCATTAAGCAATGATTGCAACACCAATATTCAACAAACATCTGCTGAAGGACTGCTGTGGCAAATATCTGTTCCAGGGTGAAAGTCAGGAAGTTGGGAGCTAGCTAGAAGGTGGGCCATTTGAGGATGCCTTGTTGAAGAGGACTAAAAAATCTTTCCTTTAAGTTTGGAATCATCCCAGAAGGAGAGGGAGGAAACTACCTTTATGATGTGCCAGGAATTTTATTAAGTCCACTTTATGTGTATCTTTATATCTATATTAGTTTATTTAGATCTTAAAACTACCCTGAGAATTAATACCAATCAGTCTTTATTGAAAATTCCAGTTTTCTAGTTTGTCTTTCACACTCAGCTGAAAGCAATTAGAGGGCAGAGACCAGGTCTTTTTTACCTTTATATCACTGGTGACTTGCAGTGCTTCAAAGGAGAGTTCAATAGATTTTATAAATAATTGTAAGTAGATATAATTTCCCACATCTAGTAAATGAGGCAACTGATTATCTGCAAAGCTACTTGCACAGGTGGTAAATGACTATGCTGAAATTGTTTTTTAAATTTTATTTTGAAAAAATTTCAGATGTACAGAACAGTTGCAAAAATTGTGCAAGAAATTCTTATACATCTTTTCTCCAGATTCTCTAAATGTTAAAATTTTCTACATTTGCTTTATTGTTCATATATTTATATACAAATATGTAATTATTTTTTCTGAATGTTTGGGAATAAGTAGTGAACATGTTGCCTCTTTATCCCTAAATACTTCACTCTGTATTTTCTAAAAACAAGAACATTCTTTTCACAAGGCCTTAGTATACTTATCAAAATCAGAAAATTTGCATTGAACCTTTACCATTATCTAATCTATAGATGCTATTCAAATTTTATCAATTGTCCCACTTAACACCCTTTATAATAAAAGAAAAAAAGCTTTTTTTTCTGTTCCAGGATTCCATCCAGAATCATACATGCATTGTCATGTCTCTTTAGTCTCTTTTAATCTACGTATCCTTTAATTCAGTCTTTCTTTGTCTTTCCTGATCATGACGTTATTGACTCACAGTTCTGGAGGCTGGAAAGTCCAATATCAAGATGCTGACACCTGGCAAGGGCCTTTTTGCTGCATCATCACATGGCAGAAGGGCAAAGAGAAGGCAAGAAAGAGAGAGAGAGTGAGACAAAAGGGGACTAAACTCACTTGTTCTTTTATAAGGAACTCCCTACTACGATAACGAACCCAGTCCCACAATAACAACATTAGTCCATTTATAAGGGCTTCACCACCTAATAACCTCTTAATGGTCCCACCTCTTAATACTGTTATAATGAAAATATAATTTATAATGTGAAATTTCAACATGAGTTTGGGAGGGGACAAACATTCAAACCATAGCAGGAGCCTTTTTAGATTTTTTTTTTCTACCCCCCTCCACCTTTATGAAATTAAATACGAAGGAATAAGATTTTGTCATGTACGGTTGAGTTTGAAGGACTGCAAGTCTTTATAATATCTAAAGCCTTTTTTCACCCTTCAAGAACTACTTTTTGCCCTGTTAGGAGAACTATCACTCCCATAGAGAAAGCACGTACTAAATAGTCTTCAAGCCCCACCTCCAAGGAGATGTTCTTATTTATTCCTGTACGTATCTTCTCCACACAATAGTCAACTACTCCCCCTTGTCAACAGGAGAAATTCTGAATGCCTGGGCCTAACAATTAATGACACTATTCGAAAGAAAAGTCAATTTAAAAATAACATCAGTTACATTTTACAAAATACTTGATCAATTATCCACAAGACTTTCATGGTCACCAACAAGGGTAGTTTGAGAAACTATCATAGCCAAAAAGAGCCTGAAGAGACATGACGAATTTAATGTGGTATCCTGAATGGAATCCTGGAACAGAAAAAGGACATTAGGTAGAAACTAAAGAAATGTGGGGCTGGCTGGTTAGCTCACTTGGTTAGAGCATGGTGCTGATAAGACCAAGGTCAAGGGTTTAGATCTCCTAACAGGCCAGCCACCAAATAAACAAACAAACAAACAAACAAAACATTAAGAAAATCTGAATTAAGTATGAACTTTAGTTAATACTAATAAAAACTAAAACAATCAAAACCCTTCTCTTACTCCGTCCTTGTTAGTAAACACTCTGGGACTTGTTCATGATGAACTCTTTTGATTGAAATAGTAGCTGGAACACAGTGTTAGTGGGATTCCAGAACCTTGAGCAATAGCCTGCACTGAGATCGTGGCTAATGTTAATTTATCAATTGCAACTGTCATTAAGTGCTACAAAAACACAACCACAAGAAGGGGACAAAAAAACCCAAACACTTCTGCATTGGTGGTAAAAACTGTTACTGGAACCATAGGCTCTTTTGTTGCTCAATATTTCCCTTCCGAGACTTCTGTGAGAAATTTTTCTGTCTTGGGGTTTTTTTGTTATAAACAAGGAAAAATTTTGAGTTTTTAATTTAACCCAGTGTGGTTTCAAAGCATGGGTGTGGCCTTTTCTAGGCTTGATATTTGGGAAGATTCTTTTTGAACCTCAGTTTCTTCATCTATAAACTGATAGTAATAACTGCCTTGCAACAGTGTTGATTTTTCACATCTCAAATCAAGGGGCATCATTTCTTCAGGGAAGTCATTCCTGATGCTCTAAACTTACTCAGACTCTTAATGCTCTCATAACTCTCTATATCCTTTCTTCCTAGCACTGATTCAAATTGGGTGATTATTTGGTTAATATCCATTTCCCCACTAGGCTTTAACTTCCATGACAACAGAAACCATGACTCTTTGTCCATCGTAACATCAATAGCACCCACTACAGTCTGGCACATAATTGTTATTCAGTAAATTTTTGAGTGATTAAATGAATAATGAATAAATGATTAAATTATATATATGAAATGTGCAGCTGTTTTAAAATCACTGGCCTGTCTTGAGACGTTCTACTATCTGAATGATGGAAACCAGATATGTTATAATGGCTTATTTCTTGAATAGGCTATCAATTAGCTCAAGACCAACTCTAATATAAATTATGTAATGGCAGTCTGAGTGACCCATAAAGAACAAATACTTGGTGAAGGACGTAAAAATAAAGTAGAAAACAGAGTAAAATGAAATTTGAAAAAATTGTATTGTTATATAATTTGCAAGCTCCTCTGGGAATTCAAGTTCTGGCAATTACAAATGCCACTTATAAATGCAACCTCAGTTAAATCACTTTATCTCTTGGAAACTATTTAATATGTATAAAATGAAGGTAAGTACGCTCATTAAAGTTGGTGTGTAGATCAAATGAAACAAATTATGAAAACCACTTAGAATAGAGTTTAGCAAACAGTAGGCACTAATTAATTCCTACATTCAACAACTATTTCTTAAAAACCTACTAGTGCCAAGCATTGTGCTAGGAACTGAGGATATAATGATATAAATAACATGTTTTTTGCCTACACAGCAATAATGGTGTGCTACCTCATATCCATCAAATTAGCAAAAATGTAGGAGTATAGCACTGTCATGTTTTGCTAGAGGTAAGATATAGAGAAACAAAAACTCATACTATGATTTCTGTTGAGAGTAAAAATTTCTGTAGAGAGTATAAACTTGCACAACCAATCCTTCAGTTACTATATCTGTGTAGCAATTACCCCAAAACTTGGTGGCATAAGACAATTGTTTATTATGCTCCCAGTGGGTCAGAAATTCAGATAAAACACAGTAGGAGCAGCTTGTCTCTGTTCCAATGTCTGGGGCCATAGCTGGAAGACTCAAAAGCTGAGAGGTGGAATTCTCTGAAGCTTCAGTCATCCACGTATTGTTGAGGGGCTGATGTGGGCTGAGACTTTAGCTGAGCCTGTTGACCAGACTATCTATACGAGATCTCTCCGGGTGGCATAGACTTCCTCACAGTGTGGTAATTGGGTCCAAGGGTGAGTGTCCCAAGACAGAGAGGGCTAGCCAAGCAGAATCTATATCACCGTTTATGTCCTAGGCTTGGAAGTCAGGTAGTGTCACTTTCACTGCATTTATTTATTAAAAGTGAGATTCTACAACTAATCCATAATCAAGGAAAAGGGAATGTAGACCCTACCTTTTGATAGAGTAGTGTCAACATTACATTATAAAAAGAGCATATAGAATGGGATATGTTGGTGTGGACATCTCTAGAAAATACAATCTGCTTTAACTAGTTTGAAGGAAATATGGCAATATTTGGTAAAATTTTAAATGTGTATGGCTTGGCAATTCCACATTTAGAAAAACCCTAGTGAAAATTTTTTACATGTGCACACAGAGAAATATACAAAGGTAGTTACTGCAATGCTGCTCGTTAGAGAGAAAATTTGGAAACATCCCAAATATCCATCAAAAGAAGACTTATAAATAAATGGTGATATAGTAATACAAAGGGAAAATAATAAATCAGTAAAAATAAAAGAACAAGAAATACGCATTTTAATATTAATAATTCTTAATAACTTCTGCTTTTTCTTTCCTGTGAGGCTGTTTGGCCCTGCTACTGCCATCTTCTCACCTGGGATTTCCTTTGCGACATTGCCTCAAATGTGGACAAACACTTTCTCTGTTTTTATTAGCACTATCTAGATAGGATGGCATTTTCAAAAAGAATCTTATAAATTAAAGAGATGACTTGAAAAAAAATTCACAGTATCAAAATAATCAGTAGCATCAGTTTTAGATGGTCTAACTCTTCTCAGATGGAACTAATTAAAATATTCATCTAACACAGTATGTAAAGCTTTAAGAGTGGTGTCATGTTTTTACTGGCCCCCACATGCTCTAGTATTCATATACCTCTAATTCTTTAAGAGTATAATGTTATCTGACCTGAAATTCAAATTCTGTTTCCACACCATGTAGGTAAAAAATGCACTGAATTGTCTACTTAGCCCATTTTCAATCTAACAAGGAATCATCCTGGAACCAAGCTTGGCATAAGATGACACTACAAACATGAGTCCTAAAGCTCCTGAGGTCTTCATATGTTGGGAAGCCCATCTACTTACCATGTTTTCTCATGGCAAGTGAAAAGCAAAGGAAATGAGTATGCTACTGAAGAAGACTAAACAATGCACAGAAAGGAACATTAATGAGAGCCAGGAAACCCCAAATATTTTTCCACTCCCAGTTTTATTACTTTCCCAAGGCTTTAGTTCCCAATTCTCAGCCTGCGAGGTGTGTTTCCTCCTACTGAATTCAAGCCACCTCTTCAGCCACAGCCAGAGGACAAGATCCATCTAATAGTCTAGTAGATCAGGAGTCAACAAACTTTTTCTGTAAAGGGCCAGACAGTAAATATTTCACTCTTGTGGGAAATATGCAATCTCTGTCACATATTCCTCTTCTTCTTTTTAACCCCTTAAAAAAGTAAAAGCCATACTGCTCCAGGCTGAGGGGCAGATGGTCTACAGGCTGTAGTTTTACCCCCTCTGGATCAGTACTGATTCTAAATCCTGGCTGCTAATTACATGAGGATCTTTAAAAAATATCTCGTAATGACCAGGCCATACCCCGAGAAATTTATTAATGATTCATTAAATGGTTTGTAAAGTTCATTTAATGGGATCCAGTCATTGGATGAACGTAATAGAAAGCCAAAATTGAGAGCTGCTGGAACATTTGCTGAATTTGTGTCTAGGCTTTGCTTACTTTAAGATCATTCTGTAATGACTGTCAGGTCATTTAAGTGGATCTAGGGACATATCTAAATGAACTTCTGACTTAGTCAATCACCTTGACTCTTTTACAGTACATAATTACATAAAGAAAAGAAAACAAATTTGGGAGAGGTTCCATCTCAGTCTTTTCTACTTGTTTAGAACTAATACCTTCTTAGAGATTGGGCATAGTAGATTGTCCAAAGGTTACCCTTACTGTTGTTCCATCCTTGATCAGGGACAAAAAAACTGACTACAATTGTTGTCAGGGATGGGCTTGGCATGGGAGGGTGGGGGAGATTAGATATTGTTGCTGCAACCCTCTTCAAAAGATGTCACTTGTATTTTTGTTTTTAACCTTTTATTGCAAAATATTTGCAGTATTTTTAAAGTCACAGAAAAAAATGAAATAAAATATAGACCTCACAATTTATTTTACTAATTTTAAGTAATATTTCATGTTACCTAATGCTTCTGACTGTTCAAAAATTACTGTAGTATAGATATCTTCCATCTGTGAGGTCTCTTTAATGTATAAATAACAATAGTGTAAGCAATTGAGTTGTCTGATTTAAGAAAGTTTTACTAGGTTACCTTATTTAAGAATCTCTGAAAATTTCCAGGTAATGCTTATATGGTATATAAATCCATCCTGATTACAGCACAGGCCAACACATGCTATTTGCAGTTCTCTTTCCTTGACGATACTGCTATATTTTTTTTATAAGGATACTTCTAAAAGTTTGGGGGGAGATAGAATTAAAAGATAATACGAGGTGGCCAGTTAGTTCAGTTGGTTAGAATACAGTGTTATAACACCAAGGTCAAGGGTTTGGATCCCTGTACTGACCAACTACCAAAAAAAAAAAAAAAGATAATACAAATCTTTAGAAGTACATTCATACTGGTTTACTCCAAACATGAGCATAGATCCTTCCCTTCATTCCCGCCCAGACTTCACTTGAAGACTCTGAGACCATAAAATGTAAATGCAACATGGCTTAAACCTGAACACTATTGAAAGCTGCTCTGAGTTAGAGAACACAAGTCCCACCACAGAATTCCCCCTACTGGGTACCTACCTTCTTAGGTGCCATGCCGCCCTGGACTGCTAACCTCTTCCCAGTGGGATTGCCCTTGAACGTTAATCACCCTTGGAATCAGTCTTCTAAAACCTGAAACCTCATATTCTGTTCTTTATTCCTAAGACAAGACAGAATGTGTGTCACAAATGAAGGTGAGCCCAGTCAGCACATCTGTTAAAAGTTTGAAAGAATCATTCTGCTGCCCAGGTAATTGATACACTTTTAGCTACTTCAATATGTGGCCTTTCCACTCTGCATCATCTTTGCATGTTACTCAAAGACCGAACACTCTACAAAGCACTTTGGACTTACGTCTGGCCCACTAGCCCAATAACGCTAGAGTTTTACAAGGAAATTGAAGTTCACTTGGTGAAAGTGACCAAGGACCTAAATTCTTAATCCTCAAAAAATTCTTAATACCAGTCCTTCAGTTTCCAACTTTAGGTTCTGTTGCAAAACCCCAAAGTTCCTGTGGTATTTCAGCATTTAGATAGGGCTAGAATATTTTGTTTTCCTTGTGCTTTTTTTTTTGATCTATACTTTCTGTTTGTCCATTCCACTAGACAATGGGGGAATTGACTCTTAAGGCTGCAGTGGATTACTATCCCTACTACCACTACCTTATATTCAAAACATTATCTGACTAAAGAGAAAAACAAATAGGAAAGATCTAGGACCTCTCAGCTGCCAATGTTAGAATCTATGTATGAAAGTATCATCAGCTCTCTGTGAGGTATCAGTGCTTCCTCCAAATAAACATAGACAATAGTTTCAAGGAAAATATTTGTAAAGCCATGAGCAGAGTTAGAAGGGATGGAGCAATTCCTTGCTTCAAAATCCCAAGGACTCCCCCTCCTAGGGGGCTAGGGAAGTGGTAGAGCCCCCAAGAAGACCTCAAAGGTTGTGTAGGTACCTAAGACCAAGACCTAAGACAGCTCTCCTTTGAATACTGGTAAGCAATGATCTGAAAGTGGATCTGAAACAAAGTCACACTCATTAGAAAGCATCAGGAAGTAATTTTATTGCTGTGAACACAGGACAATAAAGTTTGGCAAAAGTCCCAAAGTTAAAAATCTGGAGGCCTGGACTCTTCTGTGCTCTTTTCTCTTTTGCCTTCTCTCAAAACACATGGAATTCCAAAGCAGGAAATAATTCTTTTTTTTTCTTTTTTTGTCCTAACTCTGGTCTGGTGTCCTAGGCATTCTAATTCTCCTAACACCTTCCTTCTTCTGTGGGAACAGAAAAATCAACAAAAGAAAAGAAAAAGCAGAAGAAATCATGAGAGAATCTGCGTCAAATGAAAAGTGGTGAAAACCTTAAACAATCCTATCTAAGTGTACAGGAACCAAGTGATAGGGAGGGTCACTCTTCTGAGGGGGGTCACAAGCAACAATGAAGAATTCGTATTGGGCAGCACCACTGTAGTGGCAGTTAGGGTACCTCCCTGCAGTGAGTCGGCAGTGAGTCATGTTGACACGCTTTGAGCTCTGGTGGCAGTTGTTCCGACCATTCTTGCAGCTGATGTTGAGCAAATCACAGACAGCAGCCACATTCTGGAAAGAGTCATGCAGAAATGTGTTTTGAGGCTTACAGTGCTGGGTGTAATTGTTGACACCACTCATTGCCCTGTTGCACTGGAGAGGACTTGGCTGTATATGCTGAATTTCAAACCAATGAGCCTTGGTGAGATACTTAGGCCAAGCATAAAGTGGACCTACTGGCGCCCATAGTCCCAGTAGCAATAGGAGGAGAGGAAAGCGTCCCAGAAGATCTAGCACCATCTTTTCTGTGTGGAAAGAGGGAAGAAAATGGTGATAGAAGTAATTAGAGCAAAATTATTAATCATAATCTTTTAGATTTTTGTTGTGCCTTTTAAGATTTCATAGCTCTTGGGTTTTATTATTTATTTATTTATTTACTTGCTTTTATTTTTATTTATTTATTTTTTTTACACATCGTGTAGGTTTATATATATTTACTACTGAGAGGACATTGTAAATAACCACTATACAATGCTATTTACAGCAATAAGGTACCTTGTTTTAAATGGCATACATTAAAAGTAGTTAGAAGCAAATAAATCATTGATGGTACTTAGATGCATAATATAAAATATAAATCAGAATCACTCTAGGAACTATGTAACAATTGTGATAATTATAGAAAATATAAACAGATAGGAGCCAATGCTGCACGTGCGTGCATGTGTTGTTTACATATGTTGCACACTTTAGAAATTTTTATATATTGTAATATGTTAAATACATATCACTGTGAAAAATTATTTTCCATTTATGTTATGTTTACTTATTTTTAAATCATCATCTTTCTCACATACAGCTTCACAATTCTATGAAGAATCTGAAGCCCAGTGAGGAGTAATATGAGGTAAGCAGATCTTTCCTTTGATTGGCAGATCCCATTCTTCTCTTTGATCTGTACTCATGCATTTCATGACCCTTATGTCAGAAACCTGGTTTCTTCCCTTTTCCCTCTGGAGATATTTACCCTCCATCTATTTGACCACTATTTCCCAGCTATCCTCACTGCTCTACTCACTCCAGCCCTGAGGCTTTTCTTCTTACCGGGTCTGTGTGCTAGCACTCCTGCTGAACAGAGGCTGTGTCCCAGGTTCAAAGGCTTTTGTCTACCTTTCTTCTCCCAAGCCTGCCAGAGCTGCTTGTGTGAGCTGGGGAAGAAAGATTCTAAGCTCTAGGAAAGAGAAACCTAGGGCTTGGGAGGTGAACCTCTTGCGCAAAGTGTGGATGAGACTCAGAGTTTCAAGCCTGCTCTCTAAAATAGTATCACTGTCATTGTATATACAGGAAGAGTATGCCCACTTAGAGGAACAAGTTGACTCAAAACTCACAGTTTTGAGGAAGTGATCACTTCCTGATATGGGTTGAATGCTTTCTACCTAACCTGAGGCTTCAGAGTTTTAAAGCTCTATGATTTCAGTTCCTTAAGACAAAATACATCATGTAAATCTAATATAATAGCTGCCACATAATTGGTAATGTTGTGAGTTCCAACAACAAATGTGAATAAATTTGTTGTTGGAACTCATGTTTATTGGGCCAGGTACTAGGCGACTCAGATTAAGGAGCTCATGATCTAATGAAGGAGACAGTCAAGTAAATAGACAAGTACGTTATATATTAATAAATATAAATAGCAGTTATAGTGTGATGGAGGACACTGCAGGGGACTGGGGAGATAGTAGAAGGGAAGGATTATCAGAGGCCACAACACCTGAACTGAATTTTGAGGAATAATTAGAAATAAGGCAGAGGGTAGTGAGGGCCTCCCAAAGAGGGAGATGTATATGAAAAGACCCATAAGCATGAAGAAGAAGGGCAAATTTAGGGTACTTTCGTCTTGAATCTGTTCATACCTTTCCATTGGTGCTGCAATACCCTTGTTCAGAACCTCACCATCTCATGGAGGACTCACATAAAAGCCTCCTGCATGAACTTCCTGCCTCTAGCCTCTTTTCCTTCCAACCTATTCTACATATTACTTCCAGATTAGTCTTTCTTGAGTATAGATATAATAGTACAGCAGCCTTGCCCAATGCTTTTAGTGGTTTATAATAGTACAGCAGCCTTGCCCAATGCTTTTAATGGTTGCTGTAGGGGAAAAAAATTCTCCTTACCTATGAAGGTTTGATAATTGACTCTATGATATAAACTGACAGTAGACAAATTAACAGGAGAAAGACCATTTTAATTACATGCATATGCATGGTAGTCCCACAAAATATGAGACTCAAAGAATGGTCAAATGGTTAAAGTTTATATAGCATCCTGAGGTAGAGAAAGAAATAGGAGACTGGGGCCCCCTGGAGGGGGTGTGTGACACAATTTATGTGCAGATGAGGGGAGGAAATGCATGGTGAACAAAGATTGTCTTGTTATATAGATAAAAAGTCTCTTGGTTAATAAAGGTTGTCTCAGAGGAGCCCATCAGCAAAGAACAGGTGATACTGTGACAAAGTCTATCTGAGCATAGTGTCTCCTCTCCTGTTGGTTAATCTTCCCTGGTTGATGAGGTTCCCAGGGAGGGGACTTATGACAATTTAATTCTTTTTAGGAGAATCTTTCTCCAGGCAGATAAGGCAACTTCAGAGAAAGCCCTTCCCTGTGCTTTGAGTGAGAAAGAGGGCCAAAGACTGGAGAGCAGGGGAAGGTCAGAGAGATCTTGGTTATTCTTTAGTTCAAAGCACTCAGTATGCCAAAGTGCCATACTTTGGGGTATTGTTTTCTGAGTCCCAACATTCCAAACACCTGCAACATGAAAATGATGTCTATTTATAGCAAGGTAGCAGGATACGAGATTAATATATGAGGGCACATCAAAAAGTTCATGGAAATATAGAATTGAAAGATAATACAAATCTTTCTATGAACTTTTTGAAGTATCCCCCTACAAGTCAATTGCTTACTTATGTACTACCAATGAACAATTGGAATTCGAAAATTAAAAATACAATACCATTTACATTTCCCCAAAGAAAAGTGAAATACATAGGTATAAATCTAACAAATTATGTAAAGATTGATATGAGAAAAAGTGTAAAACTCTGATAAAAGAAACTGAAGAACTAAATAAATACATAGATATATTCCATGTTCATGGACAGAAAGACTCAATATTGTTAAGATGTCAGTTCCTCCCTGTTGATCGATAGATTCAACACAATCCCAATCAGTATCCCAGCTAGTTATTGACAAACTAATCCCAAAGTTTATATGAAAAGGCCCACATAAGGCTAAAAAAGAATAAAGTCATAGGACTTACACTACCCAACTTCAAAACTTAACTATAAAGCTACAGTTATTAAGATTGTGGTATTGGTCAAAAAACAAATAGGTCAATGGAACAGAATAGAAAGCCCAGAATTATACTCACATTAATATAGAGAACTGACTTTTGACAAAGGAACAAAGTCAATATAATTGAGAAAAGATAGTCTTCTTAACAAATGGTAGTAGAACAAGTGGACATCTACATTAAAAAGTGAATTTTTTCATTGATCTAGACCTTACACCTTTTTATAGACCTAGACTTTACACTTTCACAAAAATTAATTCAAAATGGATTATAGACCTAAATGTAGAATGCAAAATTATAAAAATTCTAGAAGATAACATAGGAGAAAATCTAGGAGACCTTGGGTTTGGCAATGACGTTTTAGATATAAAACCAAAAGCACAATCGGTGAAATAAAAAAATTGATAAGTTGGACTCCATTACAATTAAAAACTTTTACTCTGCAACAGACACTGTTAAGAAAATGAAAAGATAAGCCCAGACTGAGAGAAAATAGTTGGAAAAGGTATATCTGATAAAGAACCATTATCTAAGATATACAAAGAACTCTTAAAACCCAACAATAAAAAAACAAACAACCCAATTTTAAAAAGTGGGCAAAAGGTCTGAATAAACGCTTCACCAAAAAAGATATACAGGTGGTAAATAATCATATGAAAAGATGCTCAATATCATATTGTTGGGAGGAAAACTTTTCCTCTACCATTTTAGGTTGGAATAGTGGGGGGAAGGATTTGTGAGTTAATTGGAAAAAGACAGATTAACAGGAGAAAAGACAAAGTTGATTTACATTTCAATGTGGGAGTACTGCATAATGAGTAACTCACTGAATAGCCAGAGGTAAAGGTTATATACCAATTTCACAAAAGGGTTTTTTTTTTTTTTTAGGGCTTTAGTGGGAAAGTATGGAAGGTTCTACCAAGCTTTTTGATGCTGATGGGAATGGGTAGTGTGTCTTCTTCCTGACTTAAAGTTTCCTTGTAGGAAGGTTTATAGCAGCTGAACTCACCTCCCAGCTCTAAAGGTCAGTCTTTCAAGTGGGAAAATCCCTTGGAGAGGTCAATGGCAGCTGAATTTTCAAGAGGATCTGCTTAAGTTTAGACAGTGTTTCTTTCTGCAGCTGCTGTCTGCTCAGACATTTTCAGTTTCAAATAATTTTCATACCTTTTTGGTGAGTTGTTAATCTCTTCAATGTATCATTAGATAATTGCAAATTAAAAAAAAACAATGAGATACTGTACATATCTACTAGAACAATTTAAAAATTTTTTAATTGAAGCATAATTGATTATACATATTTTGGGGGTACAGTATTGATTATCATTATTTGTGTATAATATGTGATGATCAAATCAATATTATTAGCATATTCATTATTACAAATTGTAATTATTCTTTGTGCCCCTTACCCAGTTTCTCCCTAACCTCCCTGCCTCTCCCTCTTTTCTACCTCTAGTAACCATAGATTTGTTCTCTCTTTCTGAAAGTTTAATGTATTATTGTGGTTCATCTTTTCCTCCTTCCTTCCTTCCTTCCTTCACACCCACTTATGAGTGAGGACATTCAGTATTTCTCTTTCTGTGTCTGGCTATTTTTGCTTAACATAATTTGCTCCAAGCTCATCCATGTTGTAGCAAATGGCAGAATTTCATTCTTTATTATGGCTGAGTAGTAATCTTTTGTGTATATATATATCACATTTTCCTTATCCAGTCCTCTGTTGATGAACATTTAGGTAGGTTGCATATCTTGGCTATTGAAAATACAGCTGTGATGAACACGAGAGTGCAGGTATCCCTTTGACATGATAATTTCCATTCCTTTGGGTATATACCCAGAAGTGGGATTGCTGGATCATATGGTAGTTCAATCTGTAGTTGTTTGAGAAACCTCCATACTGTTTTCCATAATGGCTGTATGATTTTACAGTCCCCTTTAATTTCTTTCAACAGTGACTTGTAGTTCTTATAGTAGAGATTTATCAACTTCTTAGTGAAATTTATTCCTAGCTATTTTATTTTTTTGGTGACTTTTGTAAATGGGCTTACTTTCTTTCTTTCTTTTCCTGCTAGTTCATTGTTGGAGTATGAAAATGCTACTGATTTTTGTGTTGATTTTTAACCTGCAACTTTACTGAAATCGTTTATCAGCTCTAAGAGTTTTTCAGTAGAGTCTTTAGGATTTTTCTCTATATAGGATCATGTCATCTGCAAACAGGGACAGTGTGACTTCATGTTTTCCAATCTGGATGCCTTTTATTTCTTTCTCTTCCCTGATTGCTATGGCTAGTACTTACAGTATTATGTTAAATAGGAGTGGTGAGGGTGGGCATACCTGTCTTGTTCCTGTTCTTAGGGGAAAGCTTTCAGTTTTTCCTCATTCAGGATTATATTGGTGGTAGATTTGTCATATGTGGCTTTTGTTATGTTGAGATTTTTTCCTTCTTACAGAATTTGTTGAGAATCTTTATCATGAAGGTACATTGAATTTTGTCAAATGCTTTTTCTATATCTATTCATATAATCATGGTTTTTGTCCTTGATTTTGTTGATGTGGTGTATCACATTTATTGACTTGAGTATGTTGAACCATTCTTACGTTCCTGGGATGAATCCTGCTGGATCATGATGAATAATTTTTTTGATGTGTTGCTGTATTCTATTTACTAATGTTTTGTTGAGAATTTTTGCATCTATGGCCCTCAAAGATATTGGCCTGTAGTTTTCTTTTCTCATGATCTTTCTCTGATTTTGGTATCAGGGTGATGCTGGCCTCAGAATGAGTTTAGGAGAATGGACTCTTTTACAATTTTTTGGAATACTTTGAAGAGAGTTGGTATTAATTCCTCTTTAAAGGTTTGGTAGAATTCATTAGTAAAGCCATCCAGTCCCAGGCTTTTCTTTGTTGGGAAAGTGCTGATTACTGCTTCAATCTCCTTGCTTGTTATTGTCTATTCTTGTTTTCTTTTTCTTCCTGATTCAGTGTTGGTAGTTTGTATATATCCAAAAATTTATCCATTTCCTCCAGGTTTTCAAATTTGTTGGTGTACGGTTGTTTATAATAATCTTTAATGATCCTTTGTATTTCTGCCATATCAGTTGTAATGTCTCCTTTTTCATTTCTGATTTTTGTTGTTTGGGTCTTCTCGAGTTTTTTTAGTTAGTCGAGCTAATCATTTGTCTATTTTGCTTATCTTCTCAAAACACTACCTTTTTGTTTCATTGATCTTTTGTATCTTTTTTTTGCTCTCTATTTCATTTAGTTCTCTGATCTTAATTATTTCTTTCTGACTACTAATTTTGGGATTGTATTGCTCTGTTTTTCTAGTTTTTTGAGGTGTAATTTGAAATCTTTGTATTCTTTTGATGTAAGCATTTATTGCAATAAACTTCCCTCTTAGTGCTGCTTTTTCAGTACCACAGGTTTTGGTATGATGTGTCTTTATTTTCATAAGTTTCAAGACATTTTATGATTTCCTCTTTAATTCCTTCTTAGACACAGGTCATTCAGGAGCATGTTGTTTAATTTCCATGTATTTGTATGGTTTCCAGAGTTTTGCTTGTTATTGATTTCTAGTTTTAATCCATCATGGTCTGAAAAGACACTTGAAATGATTTCAGCTTTTAAAAAATTTGTTGGGAATTGATTTCTGATTAAACATGTGGTCTATCCTGAAGAATGTTCCATGTGCTGATGAGAAGAATGTATATTCTGTAGTTGTATGACATGTTCTATAGATATCTGCTAAGTCCAATTTGTCTAAAGTTTAGTTTAAATCCTTTGTTTCTCTGTTGATTTGTTCCCTAGATGATCTGTCCAATGCTAAGTGAAAGGTGTTCAGGTTTCCAATTATTATTGTACGGGGGGCCTATCTCTTTCTTTAGCTCTAATAGTGTTTGCTTTATATATCTGGGTGTTCTAGTGCATATATTTTTATGATTGTTATGTCTTCTTGCTGGATACATCCCTTTATCATTACATAATTGCCTTCTTCATCTCTTTTTATGGTTTTTGGTTTGAAGTCTATTTTATCCAATATAAGAACAGCTACAACTGCACGTATTTGGTTTCCATTTATGTGGTATATCTTTTCCATCCCTTCACTATTAGCCTATGTATATCTTTACTGGTGAGATGAGTCTCTTGAAGATAACATATAGTCAGGTCTAGCTTTTTAACTCAATCAGCCAGTGTGTGTCTTTTAGGTGGGAAATTTATCCACTTACATTTAGAATTGTTATTGAGAGGTGTTGTCTTACTCCTGGCATTTTATTGATTTTTGTTTGGATGTTTTTATTGTTTGGTGTTTGTTGGTTTTTTGAGGTAGTAATATATAGTTTATTTCTCTTTCTTGTTTGCATTTTTGTTCTTCCAGTGGTTTTTGTTCTTTCTTGTGCATTCATGGTAGTGATTGTCACTTTTTGGATTCCAGATGCAGGACCTCCTTGAAGATTTCTTGCAGGGTTGGTCATGTGTTGGTGAATTCTCATAGTTTTTATTTGTCTGAGAAATAAACTATTTGTCCTTCATTTCTGAAGGATAATCTTGCTGAGTACAGTATTCTTGGCTGGGAGTTTTTTTCTTTTGTATTTTGAATATATTATCCATTCTCTTCTGTCTTGTAGAATTTCTGCTGAGGAGTCTGCTATTAGTCTAATGGGGACTCCCTTAGAGGTGACTTGATTTTTTCCTCTTGCTGCTTTAGGATTCTTTCTTTGTCTTCGAGTTTTGTCAATTTGACTATAATGTGTCTTAGAGAGGACCTTTTGGAATTGAATCTGTTTGGGGATCTCTGAGCCTCCTGGATCTGAAGGTCCATGTCTCTCCCAAAACCTGGGAATTTTTCTGCTATTATTTCTTTGAATATGTTTTCAATACCCTTTCCTTTCTCCTCCCCTTTTGGAATAACCATAGTTTGGTGTTAGTGTGCTTAATGTTGTCTGATAGCTCTCACAGACTTTCTTCATTTTTTAAAAAATATTTTTTCCTTTCTTTCTTTTTCTTTCTTTCTTTCTTTCTTTTCTTTTCTTTTTTGTCTGCCTGGGTTATTTCTAAAAAAGATGGTCTTCAAAATCAGAAATTCTTTCTTTTGCTTGCTCTAGCCTGCTGCTTAACCTCTTGGGTTTTTTTGTTTGTTTGTTTTTTTAATTTTGTTGAATTAATTCTTCAGTTCCAGGAGTTCTGTTACATTCTTTTTGTAAATTTTCTCCTTCATATTCTGGGTAGTTTTGCTCATTTCATTGTGTCATCTAACTGAGTCTTCTTGTATCTCACTGGGTTTCTTTAAGATTCTTGCTTGGAATTCCTTTTCAGTCATTTCAAGGGTGTCTTGCTCTATGGGGTCTGATACTTGAGAATTGTTGTATTCCTTTGATACTTTTTTTTTCTTCTTATTTCTGGTATCTCTACCTTGATGTTTAGTTGTCTGGTAGCACAGTTGCTTCTTTCCTTACTCTGGAATGGGCTTCAAGGACAGAGACTCCCTCCTCTAGATGTGTTTTATACTGATCTTTGAGTAGAGTATTTTAGTATGGGTTCCACATAGATGCAGTAGTGTAATCTTCATGTGGGTATTTCAGCCGTACTCAATGTCAGCTGCATGTGAGTGCCTTCATGGCCTAGGCACTGGGGCACTTAGTGGTTCCTTGGTGTGGTTAGTTACACTGTGTTGGGTTGTTGAGAATGTGAGTGAGATCTTGAGTTCTTGGGTGAAGTGCTTTGGTTCCTTGTCATTCTTTGGCTTATGTGAATGACCCTGGGTGGGCTTTTTGGCTCCCTTGCTAATGTCCCATGACCCTGTTGAATGCACAGGGTATACTGGGTCTCCTCAGCTTGAATGGATGACCCTGAGCAGGGTTTCTCTTTTGTCATTCCTACAGGCCAAGGCTTATCCTGGGTCCTTGCTCCCTTGATTGGGGTATGGGTTGGGGGTGGCTGGGAATTTTCTTCTGTACACTATTTAGCTATCCTGGGTTTTTGTAATCTCCACAGTCTCTGCATGTGTCTCTCCCTGGGTCAAGGCAGTCATGGGTGCTGTGCACATAGCTCCCATCCAAGTGTGCATGATCATGGGGGCAGCGTAATTCTGCCTATGGATTGGGCCACCGGGACATGGGTCAGTGCTGGTTTATCTCTTTCCAGTGACCCAGCTTGTGACCCTCCTTATGTCAATGTGTGGTGGTGGTGGTGATGAGTCCTTTGTGCAGCTAGTGTGAGTGGTGCAGTGGCTGCCAGTGGTGGCAGTGGTGGGAGCTGAACTGCTGGTGGTAGCAGCTAGGCTTTCCCACATGTGGCCAGTCTGACTGATGCAGCAGTGGTGTGGACTGCTACCTGTGGGCAGCAGTGGCAGGAGCTGCACCTCAGGCAACAGCGGGGGTGGGGGGCTGTTCCTAGTTGAGATGGCTACTGCTTCAGCCTTGGCTTGGAGTCCCCTGTGCAGCCAGTCTTGCTGGTGCAACAGCAGTGGCATGGATGGCTCCTGGTGGTGGCAGCTGTGCTGCTAGTGGCTATGGTTGGAGGTTCCTGCATGCAGCCAGGCTGGTTGGTGCAGCAGCTTGGGAAAGGGTCCCATGCATGGCCAGTCTGGTTGGTGCAACAGCAGCAGCATGGATGACTGCTGGGAGCAGCAGCAGCAGGATCCACACTGCAGGCAGCAGTGGTGGAGAGCATGGCAAAGCTCACTATGGGAAGGCAGGTAATTTTACTTTGCCCCAACAATGTTGCCAGCAATTGTGGCAGTGGTGGCAGTGGGTGTGTTCTGGTTTTCCATGGGAGGTGCACACCTTGGGTTTCTCCAGTCTTCCATCTTCCCACAATTCCCAAGATTATTTGAACTGTTTATTTTGAGAAACAGCAGAAATAGGAGAAACTCTGAAAATAGAATATGTTACCCTTATGTAAGGAAAATTTACACTTATAAAGAAAATCTCCATTTATAACGGTGTCTCCTTCTCTGTACCTGGAAGAAGATGACTCTAAATCACAAGACATTTTTATCAAGGGAGAAAGAACTGACTTAATTCTGCATAACAAACCTTTCCTTTGTGTACCATACTTTTCTTGGTCATCTCCCTATAACTTGCCTCCCCGCACCTTCTTTTGTTTCAGCCTAAGATGGCATTTAAGCCCAAATTTTAGCAACTTCTTTGAGTTACTCATCTCTGAGTTTCTCCCTGTACAGTATACATGAGATACATGTTAATAAACTTCTGTTGGTCTTTCTCCTGTTAATATGATTTTTGTTATAGGGGCCCCAGCCGAAAATCTAGAAGAGTAGAAGGAATATATATTTTTTCCTCCCCTATACTACATTATGAAGAGCATTTATCAAGTGAGAAAAACAGTTAGTATTCCCCATATGGAAATTGATCATTGATGAAAAACCACTGGTTTAGCATTAACCTATTGTGATTTTGGTTGGCATAGGTCATCAGCCCCCAGGTGTTTGCTCATCCCCAGGTACACTGAAAAATTTCAAAGCTGAGAAACTGTGCTTGGGACATGATGACCAATCTAGATACCCTAGCTACTCACTGAGGACAGAGGTCTAGGAAGGTGTGCAGCCACCTAATTGGAAATGCTGATACTTTGGTCTTTTGTCTTAATTGTTTCAAGGCCAGAGTTAGTCATCATTGCAGAGGTGGAAGAACACCAGGTACTTTAATATTTACCATTTTCCTTCCCCATACCAGCCCTAAGCAAAATTATGTGAAGCAAACATTTCTCTTACTCCGTATATGTCTCCCCCACTTAACAAACAGAATTCTCACAAATTCTACCTGCTTGTGTACTCAAAATGTCCTTCTCCTACTAACTTCTAACTTCCAACAAAATTTAAATCTAAGTCCCATTCTTTCTTTTTTTATTTTTAGAGGGGTACTTCCTCAACTTGATTTTTTTTTTATTTAATATTTTTTATTTTAACTTACACATTGTAATTATACATACTTATGGGGTACACTCTAATTTTTTTTTAAATTTTATTTTGTCGATATACATTGTGGTTGATTATTGTTGCCCCTTACCAAAACCTCCCTCCCTCCTCCCTCTCCTCCCTCCCCCCCAGCAATGTCCTTTCTGTTTGCTTGTCGTATCAACTTCAAGTAATTGTGGTTGTTATATCTTCTCCCCCATCCCCGTTTTTTTTTTTTTTAATTTTATTTTGTCAATATACATTGTGGCTGATTATTGCTCCCCATCACCATAACCTCCCTCCCTTCTCCCTCCCCCCCTCCCACCAAACAATGTCCTTTCTGTTTGCTTGTCGTATCAACTTCAAGTAATTGTGGTTGTTATATCTTCTTCCCCCCCCCCCCGGTTTTTTTTTTTTTGTGTGTGTGTGTGTGTGAATTTATATATTAATTTTTAGCTCCCACCAATCAGTGAGAACATGTGGTATTTCTCTTTCTGTGCCTGACTTGTTTCACTTAATATAATTCTCTCAAGGTCCATCCATGTTGTTGCAAATGGCAGTATTTCATTCATTTTTATAGCTGAGTAGTATTCCATTGTGTAGATGTACCACATTTTCCGTATCCACTCATCCGATGATGGACATTTGGGCTGGTTCCAGCTCTTAGCTATTGTAAAGAGTGCTGCGATGAACATTGGGGAACAGGTATACCTTCGACTTGATGATTTCCATTCCTCTGGGTATATTCCCAACAGTGGGATAGCTGGGTCATATGGTAGATCTATCTGCAATTGTTTGAGGAACCTCCATACCATTTTCCATAGAGGCTGCACCATTGTGCAGTCCCACCAACAATGTATGAGAGTTCCTTTTTCTCCGGAAACTTGCCAGCATTTATCGTTCAGAGTCTTTTGGATTTTAGCCATCCTAACTGGGGTGAGATGGTATCTCAGTGTGGTTTTGATTTGCATTTCCCGGATGCTGAGTGATGCTGAGCATTTTTTCATATGTCTGTTGGCCATTTGTATATCTTCCTTAGAGAAATGCCTACTTAGCTCTTTTGCCCATTTTTTAATTGGGTTGCTTGTTTTCTTCTTGTAAAGTTGTTTGAGTTCCTTATATATTCTGGATATTAATTCTTTGTCAGATGTATATTTTGCAAATATTTTCTCCCACTCTGTTGGTTGTCTTTTAACTCTGTTAATTGTTTCTTTTGCTGTGCAGAAGCTTTTTAGTTTGATATAATCCCATTTGTTTATTTTTCCTTTGGTTGCCCGTGCTTTTGGGGTCGTATTCATGAAGTCTGTGCCCAGTCCTATTTCCTGAAGTGTTTCTCCTATGTTTTCTTTAAGAAGTTTTATTGTTTCAGGGTGTATATTTAAATCCTTAATCCATTTTGAGTTGATTTTAGTACACGGTGAGAGGTATGGATCTAGTTTCATTCTCCTACATATGGATATCCAGTTCTCCCAGCACCATTTGCTGAAGAGGCAATCCCTTCCCCAGTGAATAGGCTTGGTGCCTTTGTCAAAGATCAGATGGCAGTAAGTGTGTGGGTTGATTTCTGGATTCTCTATTCTATTCCATTGGTCAGTGTGTCTGTTTTTATGCCAGTACCATACTGTTTTGGTTATTATAGCTTTGTAGTATAGCTTAAAGTCAGGTAGTGTTATGCCTCCAGCTTTATTTTTTTTCGCTCAGCATTGCTTTGGCTATGCGTGGTCTTTTATTGCTCCATACAAATGTCTGGATAGTTTTTTCCATTTCTGAGAAAAATGTCTTTGGAATTCTGATGGGGATTGCATTGAATTTGTATATCACTTTGGGTATTATGGACATTTTCACTATGTTGATTCTTCCAATCCAAGAGCATGGAATATCTTTCCATCTTCTTGTATCCTCTCTAATTTCTCTCAGCAGTGGTTTGTAGTTCTCATTATAGAGATTTTTCACCTCCTTGGTTAACTCAATTCCTAAGTATTTTATTTTTTTGGTGGCTATTGTAAATGGGCAGGCTTTCTTGATTTCTCTTTCTGCATGTTCACTATTGGAGAAAAATGCTATTGATTTTTGTGTGTTGATTTTGTATCCTGCTACTGTGCTGAAATCATTTATCAATTCCAAAAGTTTTTTTGTAGAAGTTTTAGGCTGTTCGATATATAGGATCATGTCATCTGCAAACAGGGACAGTTTGACTTCATCTTTTCCAATCTGGATGCCCTTTATTTCCTTCTCTTCTCTGATTGCTCTGGCTAGTACTTCCAACACTATGTTGAATAGGAGTGGTGAGAGTGGGCATCCTTGTCTAGTTCCTATTCTTCAAGTAAAAGCTTTCAGTTTTTCCCCATTCAGGATGATATTGGCAGTGGGTTTGGCATATATGGCTTTAATTATGTGGAGATACTTTCCCTCTATACCTAACTTATAGAGGGTCTTTGTCATGAATGCGTGCTGAACTTTATCAAATGCTTTTTCAGCATCTATAGAGATGATCATATGGTCCTTGTATTTGAGTTTATTAATATGGTGTATCACATTTATTGATTTGCGTATGTTGAACCAACCTTGCATCCCTGGGATGAATCACACTTGATTGTGATGAATAATTTTATGCATGTGTTGCTGTATTCTGTTTGCTAGTATTTTAGTGAGGATTTTTGCATCTATATTCATCAAGGATATCGGCCTGTAGTTTTCTTTTTTGGTTATATCTTTACCTGGTTTTGGTATCAGGTTGATGTTTGCTTCATAGAATGAGTTTGGGAGATTTGCGTCCGTTTCAATGTTTTGGAATAGTTTGTAAAGAATCGGTGTCAATTCCTCTTTGAATGTTTGGTAAAATTCTGCTGTGAACCCATCTGGTCCTGGGCTTTTCTTTGTTGGGAGCCTTCTGTGTCAGGAGCCATTTTTAACAATAGCCACCATTTTAACAAATAACAGCCATTTTATATAAGCCTTTCTCTTCCTCCTCAGAAAAGCCCACACGTGCCAAGCCAACACCTCTCCCACCTCCTCTTCTCATACCACGCCACTATCACCCCACTGCTTTTCCGCCTATCATAAGGTGCCACACTCTGTGACAGCCCGCCCCTTCTTCACTATGTATATAAGCAATCGCCTGACAATAAAATTTTGAGGCTTGGTCAGAATCTTGTCTTGCCTCTATTCTGTGTGTCTCCTGTCCCTTCCTCTTTTTACCAGCTACAGGTAGTCTTCCTCGAGCCCACGTTCTTACCTGTCCAGCAGGACGGGACACTTCTGATAACAGCTTCAATCTCCTTTATTGTTATTGGTCTGTTCAAATTTTCTACGTCTTCATGGTTCAGTTTTGGGGGCCTGTGTGTGTTCAGAAATTTATCCATTTCCTCCAGATTTTCAAATTTGTTGGCGTATAGTTGTTTATAGTAGTCTCGAATGATTCCTTGTATTTCAGATGAATCAGTTGTAATATTGCCTTTTTCATTTCTAATTTTTGTTATTTGAGTCTTCTCTCTTCTTTTTTTTTTGTTAGCCATGCTAATGGTTTGTCAATTTTATTTATCTTTTCAAAAAACCAACTTTTTGATTCGTTGATCTTTTGAATTGTTTTTTGGTTTTCAATTTCATTCAGTTCTGCTCTGATCTTAATGATTTCTTTCCGTCTGCTAACTTTAGGTTTGGATTGTTCTTGTTTTTCTAGTTCTTTAAGGTGAAGTATTAGGTTGTTCACTTGCCATCTTTCCATTCTTCTGAAGTGAGCATTTAATGCAATAAATTTCCCCCTCGATACTGCTTTTGCAGTATCCCTCAGGTTTTGGTATGATGTATCATTGTCTTGCAGAAGGCCTTTTTGGGTTGAATACATTTGGAGATCGTTGAGCTCCCTGGATCTGAAGATCTGTGACTTTTCCTATACCTGGGAAGTTTTCTGCCACTATTGTTGAATATGTTTTCAATGGAATCTCCATTTTCCTCCCCTTCTGGAATACCCATGACTCAGATATTTGAGCGCTTAAGGTTGTCTGATATCTCTCTCAGATTTTCTTCAATGTCCTTGATTCTTTTTTCTTTCTTTTTGTCTGCTTGTGTTATTTCAAACAGCCCATCTTCAAGTTCAGAGGTTCTCTCTTCAACTTCGACAAGCCTGCTGGTTAAACTCTCCATTGTGTTTTTTATTTCACTGAATAACTTCTTCAGTTCAGCAAGTTCTGCTACATTTTTTTTCAGGACATTGATTTCCTTGTACATTTCCTCTTTCAGATCCTGTATACTTTTCCTCATTTCATCATGATGTCTAGCTGAGTTTTCTTGTATCTCATTCAGTTTCCTTAGAATTATCCCTTGAAATTCCTTGTAAGTCATTTCAAGGTCTTCTTGTTCTATAGGATCTAGAGTTTGAGATTTATTAACTTTTGGTGGTGTACTTTCTTGATTTTTTGTATTTCTGGTATCTTTTTTTTGGTGTTTATTCATTGTGGCAGGGGGTTTCACAGTCCACCGGTTTGAGACTAATGACTAACTAGGATGTTGCTGTTGTTGCCAATTTGGTATGGCTCCCTCCGTGACTGCTCAGTTGGCCTCTAGTGCCTTTTGTGTGTGGTTGCCTCAGGTCTTGGGCTTCTCCGGGGAGCCACCTTTCTGGTCAGCTTGGACTTTGCTGGGCTGGTGGATCACGTACCACAGGGTGTGTGATCTCTTTTGAGCTTTCACTTCCTGTGCAGGACTTCTCCCTGTTCCGTGTGCTCTGGCCCAGGCTGTTGGATCGTGCAGTGGCGACCCCACAGGGTGTGTGGTTTCTGTCGAGTCTCTGCCTCCCTGGCCACATGTCTCCCCACTCTGTACGCACTGTGCTGGGCTGGGGTGTGTCTTCTGCAACCCTCGTCTATCAGCTGGGCCTTCAAGACCCTGCTCGGCACCGCCTCACCCAGGAAGTCTACCAGGTTTCTGGTAGGCACAGACGACCGGTCACTCTGGGTGCCTTTGTAGCACTGTGTAGATCTTACTCGGGACTTGTTCACCTTTGTATCCCCCCGGCATAGACCGAATCTAGCGCCCACCTGCAGCCAGCTCTCCGGCAGGTTCAAGCGGACCTGGGAACTCTCCTACCACACTATTCCCAACCAGAAATTGGTTAGGCTTTTTTCCAAACTGGTGGCCGCAGAGATGGTATCTGCCTCCCAGTAACAGGAAGTTTACCGGGGGCCGGAGTCCAGGGTGTGGTGGAGTGACTGTCAGCCCTGCCCATACTTCCTTGCCCTCCCAACACTGGCCGGGGACGCCCCATGCCACCAGCCCCGCCAGAGAACCATGGAGGGAGTGGGAGGGGAGGCCAACCCACAGGCTCCAGAAAGCCCCGCGCCAGGCCAAGGAAGTGGGAAGGCTCAGTGACGGCCGAGCCGGGCGGAGCTGCCAGCACCTGGGAAAATGGAGGCAGCCCCGGGGCGGTGAGTGGACCAGTGATGCAGGTTGGAGCCGGGTGGGCGTCAGCCCCCCAAACAGGGCTGGTCCAGGTGTCACTCACAGGGCTGTGCCAGGTCGGGTGCTCACTCTCTGCCTCTGGTTTGTCGCCTTCCCCGTTCTCAGCCACTGCCACCTCGGGCTGTTCAGTCGCGGCGTGGCTCGGGCGCTCCCAGGAATCTTCTTTAATGCCGGCCTGAAACCTCGAATCCTGAATAGGGCAGCTGGCCGCCTTCAGCGCGGCCCCGGCCTCCGGGATCCTGTTTGCATCCACAGCAGCCCTGGCGCCATGTTCCCTGTTTCGAGACTCGCTTTTGCAGCTAAGAAACAGTTCTTTTCCTGCTCCACAATTCAAAGCTTTTGCCTGTAAATGAGGCAGCCTCTCCTGCCGGGAGCAAAGTGGCAGTCAGCCCCCATGACCGGCCAGCAGCTGCGGTCCTCCCTTAAGAGATGGCAAGAGGAAGGTCCACAAGTTTCTCGGCTGCCTGAGTCCCAGTGGCCGCCTTTTCCACCTCAGCTACTCCGCGCCAACCGCCGCAGCCACTGCCATCTTGAAACTTCTAAGTCCCATTCTTGAAGTATGTTGCATTTTAAAGTTCTCAAACCCTCACCCTATTTTTCTTCCAAGTGAAAATGGTTATTATCAGATAAACTCATTTGTGCTAATATCTTCTACTTAATGTGTAGTCCTCAAGAAATGTAATGCCTTAACCTGTCTAAAATGCATTGGCCTTTGTAGAAACGTTCTTAATGAATTGAGTCCAGTAGGGACATCTGTTGGTCTGTGGTTGATGGAGAGTGGCTCTTTTTGATCCTAGGCATTGTAGAGGCAGAAAGACCCTTACTCATCATAAGGGTCATGGCCAACATTTCTGTAACAGAAGCCAGGTTAGCAAGAGAAAATCATAAATTTATTTATTGAGCTTTATGTGGCACAAGAGCCTTCAGAAATGAATACCCAAAGACCCAGCACAAACTATTTTTATGCTTAGGTTCAATGAAGAATGGACAACTGTGTAGAAATGTGATTGGACAAAAAGGTATGATCTAGTGGTAACAAAGTGAGGTAGGAAAACCTGGCAAGACCTGTCTGGTCAGATTCTTCTTGGTCTCTCTGCAGCATTCTTTCCTCCCGGGTATGGGGCATGACCCTTTCTGGAATGAGGGTCTTATGATCTACTACCAGAGGAGGTAGGTCAGAGAATTTCTTTATGGCCAGCACCTACACAGAAAGGTAGGGGAAGGTTAGAGTAATATTTGCAAGTTTTATGACCAGCCTTAGGGAAGAGGAATTCTAGTTTCTATGAATTGCTTCATTGTGAGAAAAACAGGCAGGAGACGGGTGAGAAGGTCAGAGAGAGGCTTCGCTTCTGAGGCCTTCCAATCTTTAGTTCAAAGGACTCCACATGCCAAAGCACCACTTTGGATTATTGTTTTCTGAGCCCCAACAGCATTTATAGCTTCTACACAAATGACAGCTTATTATGTTTTTATATTAGAAATCCCTATATTCTAGAGTTAGGGAGAGTAGGTGATTGATGAGCATTTGTTACATTTGTTTTATCAAAGTCAAAATTAAAGTACCAAGCCAAAGGATGGGGGCAAAAAGACCAACAACTTTCACTGAGCACTTTCTATGAGCTGGGAACCATGCTGCATGTTTTATACCCAGTCAGCTCTGCCTGTGCCTACCAGTTTGGGTAGAACTAAGCATGTCACCACAATAAATGCCTGGGTCACAACTTGCCTCTAGCTTAGCACATAAACATTTACACCCCCATCATACACATAAACATGTCACATACATTAGACACACACACATAAAATACACTTTAACCTACACACAGCATGAATCACATACAAGCACAATCTCTATCACACACACACACCACCCATACCAATCACGCAACACATACTCTGCACACTTATATAAACATTGCATTGGAATAATATAATTTATTTAGGGAAGGGAAGCTTGAGTAGGTATAAAGAGAGTCAATATCAGGAAAAGTCCTGAGTTGGTCAAGAAGAGATTCCATATGGACTGAATTTTGAAAAAAAATGTATAAGTAAATTAGGGAAATGAGGACAGAAAGTTATTCCTGGCAGAGAAACAACATAGGCAAAGTTATGGTATCAAGAAACCATGTGATACACAACTTTAAGTAGTTGGAAAACATTTACACATAAAGGCAAAGTAGGGAGTGGCAGGTGAGCAGACAGGGGCCACCACTTGGGAAACAGTGAATATTCTACCTAAACCTGGGGGTGTGGGTAAACTTTCTAGCTGTTGATAGGCTGTACCATTTTCAGGTCCTCTATGCCATCAACATACCCATCCATGTTACAATGGAATTCAAAGTAGTTGTAACTCCTGCTCTCTCTGTAGCTATTTTTTGAATTCTCCCAGTAACACTTGAGTACTTTGAGAGCATATTGGACCCATACGTATGCATTTCTGTAGCGGTCATTCCACCTATTATTAATGCATATTTTCTTGATTTTGAACCATGAGATATAGATGAATATGTTAGAGTTCTTGTTTTTCAGACCTTTTTCCCTCATGAGGGCATCACATTTGTAGTCGTTGAATTCCCGGTTTGGATTTAGATGATGCTGTTTCATAAATTCCCTCCAGGAAATGTTCTTGCTATGTACAAGCAGCCTGCACAGGAGGCACAGCAGGGCCAAGAGAATGCCACAGACCTTTAGAGAGGATGCCATCTCCGTCACCAGGGCCACCTGCATGTCCACAGGGAAGAGAGAGGAAAGCATTATTGAGACACTGCCCAGAGAGTTGAGCTCCACCTTAAAATTCCTTTCCCTGCCAGTACAGGCACTTGGGCCCAATTTCAATATTTGGTTTCCAGACTAGAAGACGATAATTCTTATTAGATAACAAAGTTTACAAAAACTAAAAACATGCTCAACCTGAGTGAGCCATGCACAAAATTGGAAAAAATTGAAGTTTATTTTGAGAATTCCAAACATCTTCTGACCTCTCTCTTCCACCCATCCTAAGGAGCCAGTTGCCCTCTAGTTAGCCTCTTTTTACCAGGTCAACTCTCAGGGATCATGTATCCAGAAGAGAATGGTATCCTAAGCTTTTTGACTGCAAAGTGAAAAGGGGTGTCACCTTTCAAGGGAATGTAGAACATGAGTAACTATTTGGAGGATATTTCCTGGGCAGAAAGGCTTTGGTTCCCTGAAATCACAGCTCAGGCTGCAATTACACTAACTGCATAATGTGGGTCTCCAACCTTGACTTCTTTATAACACTGCCCCAAAGCCAATGTGAAACATAATTTCACTTCTAACTACCCCCTTCTCAGGGGCTGTTTCCCAAATTATCATCATTATAAATGAGCTTGATTTGTCAGAGCTGCTTGTGGAGAACGTCATCATAAAGAAATTACAATTTTGAAATATTGCTCTAATCAATCAAGCACCAAGACTAAAATTGCTAGGAGCTACTCTAGCATAGCATAGAGTGTAAAGTTGTTTGAAAAAGTCTCCCTTTTAAATTAGCCCTCTGTCCTCATTTACTATGAGAGGTGTACCAGGCCCTACAGAACTTCTAACCTGATTCACAACTAAGCACCAGTGTCCTCAAATGGGCCTAATAATTGCTTCCTCACAGATGTGTGAGACTATAATAAGATACATGTATGTAAGAGCACCTCTGAGGGAGTCAAGTGCCTACATCAGGCACAGAAGAAGGGGTAGGCATTCTCATTTGTGGAGCCCTGTCCCCGGCCATAAAGACCTAAATAGGATAAGAAGACCAGGATTCAAGCTGTTTTAATGTTTTATGCTTGGGAAGACGGGGAGTGGAGGAAGGGAGTGGTGGGGAAAAGGCTGTATCAGTTGGACTAATAATGAGTTGAATTCAGGCTTTTCCCCCCTCTGATTTGTATAATTTTCCATTCTTTTCTATCTGTAAGTTCAATTAAGCTTCTTCCAGTGGTTTTGGGCATTTTCCCCAAGCATCCTCAGTTTCAACCCTTTTAATTTACCTTACTCAGATTCAGCGTTCCCCTCACTGGTTGTAGTGGGGATCAGTACGTGGATCTGGAAAGCAGAGTCTGTGTTCTTCCCCTTTGCTAGAGCCCAAGGAGTCTGCAGCAGTGGAGAAAGGAATAGCCGTGGCAGGTACAGCACTCCAGGTGATTGGTAGTGGTGGTGGTGGGAGAGAGAGGATGGCCTTATTATGTGAACCTTCTCATCTAGAACACTTGGGTTCACTCTGAGAATAGCCTCAAGCAAAGGCTATGAACATCAAAGACTAACTCTTGAGCACTAAAGAATTGCAAGGCCCAGGAGAGAGATTACCCCACAGTGGAGTTATCAGGAGACAATCAGAGATGTGACTCCTAAACTAACTTCCTGACAAACTTCTGGGGAAGAGTCCCTGGATGGCTGGACTATGTTGTATGGGAACTGCAGTGAGGAAACCACCTTTGGAGTTGTGAACCCTGGGACCTTCACTGAGAGGTGAAAGAATATCTAGTCAAAGCTGCAATTTATGGGTAAAGTTAGATACTTGAACATGTTTTCTATCAATACCTTCAGGAGATGCTCCTAGCTAAACTCAATCATCTTGGATGAGTTTCTCATGGGGCGACTGTGTATTACAATGTCAAAATGTTCAGTTTATATCCAGAACTCATCTTCAAACCCCAGCTCTTGTCAAACATGCCTCGAATAGGAGGGAATCATGTGCTGATAGACTGGATGGAGTTCTGTCTCAGAGCACAGTCTGTACATCCTCCTACTTTCTAGTTCTTTGGGTGACAGGGGAGAGCAAAAAGGGAGGAATTCTGCACATCTGGGTTTGGGTGACTTGAGAGATGATTCTGAGGAACAATAAGGTGGCTGTCGTGTGTTCATATATCCAGAGCCCTTTCTAACAAATTTGTGTTATCTACTGAAGATTTAAATTCACGTAGTGATCCAATGAACATAGAGAGGTGGGAGGGAGAAGCCACCTGGGCCGATGAGTGAAGAACCAGGCTAAGGAAGGGAGCCATAGTTTTTCAAGGCACCATATTTCATGGTATATCATAGAACATCAGCGAGTAATTTTGAAAATTTTAAGAAGCAATAAATGTGAGAGTAGTTTTTAAATAATAAAGTGTTGTGCTGATATCTACTGTTGATTATATTATTTATGGGTTTTTCTACCCCACCCATTTTAAATGTCAACTAGTCAATCCAGTGTTTCTCAAATAAATGGTCTTCCACTTTTGATGAGGAAAAATATTTATTGTAAGACCCAAAGAGTACATTCATGAACCCTACTGTGAGCTAAGCCAAAAGTCCTAAACCTTCTTAGATATAAAGCTGGGAAGAAGCAACCTAAACCAAACTGTGAGAACAGTATCTCTTCATATCTGCAGAAATTAACAACTACCAAAGCGGCCCAGGAAGAAAAGTTAACCATCATTTCTAGAAACTGCTTAATTGGTCTTCTTCCTAGAGTTCTGTTTACCAGCTTTCATAACAGAAGCTTCTCGGGTTATGGCTTCTGATTTGAGTTCTTAAAAAGATATCACCTTTTGAATTTAAATATTAAGTCATCGCTAATGACATTCTTTCTTTAAACATTTTCCTTGATTTTAATTCCTTTCTATTAATTCCTTGATGTTTCCTTTTGTTGATCACTATTCGATTTTTAAATTTTTTTGTACAGCTGTTTCTCAAAACCATAATATCTCAGGGAGTTTTAACCTGGGACTCATGGGCTTCTAAGGCCTTCATGGATGGAATTCATAGGGTGAAAATTGCTGTGGTGAAAAAAATTACATCCTTATTTTCACTAACCCACAACTGAAATTTAGCAATTTCTTCACTTAAGGATGTAGAAAAAAAAAAATAGAAATCACAGATATTTTTATATCAGTTTATAGTTGTTACAAATATCTCAAAATATCATTTTACATTGACCACCACTTCAAAATTTTATTAGCAATTAGATCCATATTTAGATCTTATTATTTAATGCATTAATAAACACATATATTACTATATTGCAAACTTTGATTGTTCAATACTTGATATCCTTTGTAATCCAATGTATTTTAATTTGTGCATTTAATATTTTTCTGAAAACAATTATTGTTCTCTTGTTCACAATTGTTATTATTCTCAATTATTCTTTGACTTCACCAGAATGCCAGAGGTGTGTGACACAAAAAATCTTAACACCCCTTCTCTAGGGGTTGGCAGAATAACACCTAGTTCCCAGAAGGAATCAGGATCCCTGAATAGCTTGTGCTACTTATTAGAAATTCTTAAGTGAGAAGGAAATAAAATTCTTTGTTCTTAAACTACTGTATTATATTCACAACTTAACTTTGTCCTAACTAACCCCATTTTGATTGCCTTGACAGTTCTGATAAATGTTATCTTTTGTTATTGAAGATGTTATAATTTATCTCTACCTTAACTATTTTAACCAGAGAGAAATGCAAAAAAAAAAAAAAAAAAAAAGACAATGCACTAGTTGTTTTTATTAGGCTTTGGATAAATTTCTGAAGTCCCAGTAAAGCTACATTGAGGCATAAATGCACTTGCACTTTCATGCTGTGGTTTGAACAGCCACACAAAACTCATTGAAGCTAGATCCCTATTTGTCTGAGCGTGAACTAACAGTATAATGCCCACCAAACTGAGAAGGTATCGTGAGGCCAAAAATCAAAGCAGGCAATTCCATGCAGCAAAGCAAAAAAAAAATTATTAAAAAGTAACTTACATACAGGATGATGGATAGGGCAGGCTACAACTCACAGGCATATACAAGGTTTCTCTGAGCTACATCCTGGCTGAGCCCAAGTTTATACAGGCAATTTATACAAAGCAATGGAAAAAGCTACAAGGAGTTTACTAGATAAAAAACAAGCTGATCTTACTAACTCTAAATGTCTTGTGACAATGGTCTGTCTATGGTGGTCTTGTGATGTGAGTGGGCAGAGCAGCTGTTACCACATGGTACCTGTAGTCAAATAGTTCCTTCATTCCAGTCAGCAAGTTGTTCCTATCTATTCTTACTGTGTTGCCCCTAGTTACTGTATAATTTGTGGGCAAGGTTCACATAAAGGACACAGCAAGAGGTAAGGGCTCAAGATGGAGTTGGTTAAGCTCACAGTCTCACACCACAGTAACAGTGTTAACAGGGTGGAAAATCTGACTATGGTATTTGAAAGGTGGGGCCTTTAAGAGGTGACTGGATCATGAGGACTATGCCCTGATACATGGATTAATCCATTCATGCATTAATGACTTAATGGCTTTATGGGTTATCAGGGACTAGACTGGTGGCTTTATAAGGAGAGGAAAAAAGCATGTGGACCCTGGAGAGAGTTGGCACCAAGAAGAAAGCCCTCACCAGATATGCTCCCTTGATCTTGGACTTTCCAGACTTCTAAACCATAAGAAATAAATTTCATTTCCTTACAAATTACCCAGTTTCAGATATTCTGTCATAAGCAACAGAAAATGAACTCATACACGTCATAATTGCCCTCAAGCCTAGTTCTGATGGTCTCACACATACACTCTCGCTCTCATTCTTTCTCAGTGATACCAAACAGTTGGGAGGAAGTTAATGAAAGGACGTGACCACGGACTTTGTCCTGGTCATTATGTATTGAAAAAAGGATAAGAATTGTTACAGAGGACACTCAACTTCTGGCTGACCATCCCCCAATTTGACATCAAACTCACAGGTGTGGCTGCCTGCCCCAGACAAAAGAAAACCACTCAAAAGTCACATGTTGGTGAAAACAGAAGTCAGCTTTATTCAGGAATACTGGTGGCCTGAGGAGAGATGTTAGGCTAACCCATCTCTCTGGTAAACCTGAAGGAGAATGGCCAGACTAAAGCCATCTCAAAGCCTCAGTTTTACCAAGGGGTTTTTAAAGAAACTGGGAGAATGGAATGTGGGAAAATGAAAAGCAGGGGGGAGGGGCACATGAGTAGGGAGGGCTTCGTGCAAGTTTTCAGTTGCAAGGTCTCACCAAGACTCAGTCTGGTTTCTGCTCTCATCCTTATCTCAGAGTCTAGGTAGTAGGTGCAAGTCTGTAGCTTCAGGCTGGCTGGAAAACAACTTTATGTTCATGTAAATAATGTCATCTTGCCCCATAACTAAGGTCCAAAATATCAAATAACTATGGGAAAAGAGGGAACTCAGAGAAATGCAAAAAAAAAAAAAAAAAAAAACCCACATCAAAATCTGTGTTTTTTAAAAATCCTTTAAAAAGGATTAAAGAGCCCACATGGTTTTAGGTCCCAACATGGCTTCAGTCCTGCTCACTCCAACAGAATGATCATGCATAATAAAAATACCACCTGGATATCAAACATACTGAGGAGGACCTGAGAGTCCAAGTTTCAGTTTTGCTATCTGCATTTGGTAGGAATAATGGGGAATAACAAGTTCACCTGAATGGATTAGGTACATTAAACACTGTGTATCTGATCAGTCAGCAGCCTTACAGTAGAACTTGAACAATCCAGTGAAAATGTTCAAATGTCCTTTTCAGATTCAGCTGAGAAATTGTATATGAGTCTTGGCTACATGACAATTAAAACTAAGAGTGAAGGGGGTGATCTCTTAAAATGAGAAGGTAATACAGGGTTAGGGACAAAATTGGGGAATAGAAAGTCAGTAGAATATGTGCAGAGGACATAGAGACAGGAAGAGAAGATAAATTCCACCACAGGTGAGATACTGTGCCTAGGAGGAATTACTTCTTTTATTTACTCTAGGAAAACACACTTTGTTTCTCTATACTGTTAAATAAAAATTATCAGAGGCCATGGTTTTGGACTAAGTTCCTGCACTAGGTCCCAACAGAGCAGACTAAAAATCAAAATGGAGTCACCTTTGCTAAGTTTCATGACACTTTTAGGTTGTGGGACAAAGAGATAGCCAATTTCTCAAACAAGCCAGTTTTAAAATGATAGGTATGATTATGAAGTTCCCTCTGTTTTAATTCTTACCCAAAAGAAATAGCCTGGAGTAACCTGATATTAACTGTCAGTTATTTTTCTACTGTTCTGTCTTCCTGTCTTCACCTTACAAGGAAAGTAACTTTGAAATGACCAATTCGCTCTTTGTTCATTGTTTCTGCTTTCTACAATAAAATCAACCTCCTCTGCCAGGCTCATTGGAATACATTGTTTTATGGAATAATGTGTTGCCTGATTCTAGAATTGCAATAAGGTCAGTTGAGGCCTTTAACTAAATTTGTCATAATTTTGTTCCCTGACAATACTGTCACACAACACTTCTGGCACCAGATGTGTGGGCTTTTTTCCACAGTGAGCAATTCTCCAACTGCAAACATCAACTGGGTGTCCTACAATTTAATTCATTCTGACTGTATCTGGGCTGGCCAGTAGCTCAGTTGGTTAGAGCTTGGTGTTATAACACCAAGGTCAAGGTCGGATCCCCATACCGGCCAACCACCAAAAAATAAAATAAATTTTAAAATTCTGGCTGTATCTACTTGGAGGTCCCCAAAGTTAAGAGTTCAGTCCAGCCATACTTCAGACACCAATTCCAAGTCCAAACCTCCAGCTATAAATTGGGGGTTCCCATCACTCTCTCCTTGGGTTTGATAATTTCCTAGAATGGCTCGCAGAGCTCAGGGAAACACTTAATGTTGGTTTTTTACAATGGATACAACTCAGGTGCAGCCGGATGGAATAACCGTATAGGGCAAGGTATTGGGGAGAGGGCAGGGGGAGGCACGGGATTTCCATGTTCTCTCTGTGCGTGCCACCCTTCCAGCACGTCCGTGTGTTCAGATCAAATCTTGTCCAAGAATTTTTGTACAGCTTGCTCTCTAGCCCCCTACCCTCTTCCTGGAGGTTGGTGGGTGGGGCTGAAAATTCCAGCCCTCTAATCTCTTGGTCTTTCTTGGTGACCAGCCCCATCCTGTGGCTATCTAGGGGCACCATCGTAAGTCACCTCATTGAAAGAAAGTGAGCCGAGATGCCGGGTACCGTTCAAGCTTTATTAAAGAAAGAAATCTGCTGGGCTGTGCTCAGAGTGGCACAGGGACCATGGCCACCCTGAAAATAGTGGACAGCCCCAACAATGGGTTTGTGAGAGTTTATATTAGCTTTGGGGCGCGAAATGTACAGGGGGAGGGACCATTAGGTTGATGTAACTGGGTGGAGAACTGCGCCAATGCAGAAGCCGGACACTTGTTTCTAAGTCAGGAGGCTTCTCGTAAAGGGAAGGGGTAGGGGAGGGGAGGAGGTGGACGGCGCTATTTTGTACCTGGGCTTGTCTAAAGTGGAGCTGGTTATGTTGCAGATCTATTATTCCTACCTTTTAAGTATAGGAAAAAGGGAGAAAGAGCAGAGGTCTCAGTCTTCTGAAGCTACTTCCTGCTGGAGATGGGTGAAGATATGGAGAAAATAAAAGATTTAGGTGGCGGGGTATTGGTTTCATGTGGGGAGGCTGAATTCCTCCGGGGAAGGGTCACTGATTCTGAGGGGCTGATGTCCTCCTTGCAGGAACAATTCAGTGACCTTTTGGTTGGTGAAAGCCTGCATACATTCCTGCAAGAAATTAGAGAAACACCAAAAGAGACAGGGGCCAAAAAGTAGGATGAGGCACAGTTAGGGGTCCTAGTAGGGGCATAGGCCAGGGTATCCAAGGGTTCAGTGAAATGGTTTAAGTTGTTTTGGATCACCCCGGGCTCATTTACATAATAACAGCATTCCTCCCCCAAGAAGAGGCAGGTGCCTCCCTTCTTGGCTGTAAGGAAGTAAACGATCCAACGGTTCTGCAAAGTGACTGTCCACTGATGCCAGTGAGGTGACCTGTCACTGGAGGAAGGAGATGTTATCTATGCGTAGTTCTTCTGAGAGTCTTTGATAGAATTGAGAGGCAGTAGCAGGACCCGCTATGCCAGTTCCAGTTGCAGGAAGGATCCCTGCCCCAATTAGAAGGTACAATTAGTGCCCTACAGGAGTGGGGGCACTTCTTGAGAGGGAGGGGCCAAAGTTAGTCCCAGTCCCCTTTGTCTGGACGGTGATGTCAGGGGTGGCCAAATGAATATGCAAGAAATCGAGTTGTGGGTAGGCAACAGGATAACATAGTTTTACAAAGGAAATATATTCTGCTTTTAGGGCATGGATGAGGAGGGGGTAAGTGAGTCTTAGCATTTGGTGTTAGTGAGGCAGAGTGTGGGCAGGCCCCGCACAACACTGACAATCCCCACTGAGGTGAGATTAGAGGAAAGTGAAGAGATGTTTGTGGAAACGTTACGGGCTGCATTGACAGGGAGGAAGTGGCCACAAAAAGTTTCTCATGAAGTGGGAGACAGATGAGTCACTCGGAGACCAGTCTGATTCACTGAGGACTGCGTCATCCCTGCGGACCTGGGAGCCTCCATGTTCCAGGTAAGGGGGAGCATTGAGGTAGGAGGAAAAACACAGGAAGGATGCGAAGGGTTAGGGAGCCAAAAGAATTTAAAGGGTACATTGTCACAATGACATTGCTAAGAAGCATCCTACTGATAGGAGGTAAAGAAGTGCCAGGAGAAACCTTCCTATAATGTTACACTGCTCTGGGGCAGCTGCCGCCAATCCTGTAGCAAGTACTAGAAAGGAAAATATAATAGTAGCTCTTGTGCGGAGGACTTGAAGCGGGCCTGCAAGAGTGAGAGGATAATCGCCAGGGGAAAGATCATCCTCCTTCTGGGATTGGGGGAAGAGCGGAGGTCCTGGAGATTTTCAGTTTTGTGGGTCCTAAAATGGATGATGTGTGAGGAGAGACGTTGGGTTGGAGATTGAGTAGAGAGACGCCTCTGGCTTGGTGTCAACAGATTTTTGGTAAAGTCTCAGGTGCCAGTTTTACCAAGGATAAGTGATACCAAGGGGGCCTTTCTTAGTACTTTTACTGCTGTGGGGGTGGTGATAAGTACTGTATAAGGCCCTTCCCAGCATGGTGAGAGGGGCTTTGGGATTCAGGTTTTAATATAAACTTGCTGTCCCGGGCTGAGTTTAAAGTCTGAGAAGGTTGTGGGGAAAGGATGAGGTGATAGAAGGTTGGTCTGTTCCCTGAGAAGATCCCTAATGAGTGAAAGAGTAGGGAGATACTGGCTGAAAGGTGATGAGCTGGAAGGGAGAGGTGTGAGAGTGAAGGGCCTACCATACATAAGTTCAAGGGGGCTGAGGCTTGTGGGCTTGCAGGGGACAGCCCATAGGTGAGAGACTGGGTAGGTAGGCCAAAACGAGGGATGATTTCTGAGGTGGGAGCATGCGTTACTGCTGTAGCATCCTCTGAAGTGCAGGGAAAAGCCTCAATCCAACCTGAAAAGACATCTACTAAGGTTAGAAGATAGCACATCCATGGGCCGGCCCTGTGGCTCACTCAGGAGAGTGCGGCACTGGGAGTACTGAGGCCATGGGTTTGGATCCTATACAGGGATGGCCGGTGCACTCACTGGCTGAGTGTGGTGCAGACCACACCGGGCTGAGGTTTGCAATCCCCTTACCGGTCAAAAATAAATAAAATTTAAAAAAAGAAGATAGCATGTCCTTTTGTGGGAAAAGTAATATAAGAGGTGAAGAAAACGTAGTAGGGGTTTATAGCCTATATGAACTGAATTATGGAAATCTGAAAGGATTTGCTCAGCTTGTGTGGTAGGGAGGACATAGCGACTGGACAGAGTATACCAGTTGTCATTTCTCTGTTCTCCCAACCATTAGGGGTGTTGTATTTCTTGGAGTGTGTATTGGTTTAAGGGCTTAGGGGCCATGAGAAGGACCTGAGCAGGAGAGGAAGAGTGGGGGCCTGGTGATTAAGCAGCCTGTTTTGCAGTTAGATCCGCCAGTTTGTTTCCCTAGGCTATGGGGTCATTGGAGGTTTGGTGTCCTCTGCAGTGTATAACCCAACCTCCTTTGGGAGTTGTGCAGCCTCAATAGCTTGTGTTAGGTTTACTACGGCATAACCCACCCAGGGGGCAGGTGTGGAGGTGGTGCTCCCATCTATGAACCGTGTAATGGGATGTGGGGAGATATGTGAAAAGGGATGGAGAAAGAGGTCTAAAGCCTCCATGCAATTGTGTTCTAAGTGTCATGAGTGTTTTGGGATGAGAATGGCCGGATTTTAAGGGAGGGCAAGGTTTAAAGGAGAATTGGGAGTTTTCAATGAAAGTAAGGTGAATAAGTTGTAGGCGGGAAAGGGAGAGAATTGACTTGGCCTCATGGCTGAGAAGGTCTTGACTGTTTGTTGTTTAAAAGTTAGTTTAGAGCTTTCTTATGCTAAAAGGGCGGCTGCTGCCAAGGCCCATAAACTGGGGCCCATTCCCAAGATGTGGCATCTAGTTGTTTAGAGAGGTATGCAACCGGGGAGAAAATATCTCCTGCCTTTTATCCCAAAACCCCAACTGCCAATCTTTGGGTTTTGGTGATGTCAGGATAAAAGGATGAGATAGGTTTGAGAGAGATACAGCTGGGACTGTGAGGAGATCGGCTTTTAATTGCTGGAAGGGAGAATGAATGAGCTTTGTGGGATCTAAGGGAACGGCAGAATCCCCTTTGGCTGCCCCATAAAGTGGCTTTGCTAGCACGCGAAAGTTAGGAATCCATAGGTGAAGATACCCTGCAAGCCCCAAGAAAGAAAGGATTTCACCCTTTGCGGTAGGAGTAGGGAGTTCAGAAATTAGACTCTTGAACTGAAGGAGAAGAAATTTGGGCCTTGTTGGGGGACACTCAATATCCCCTGGAGGCCAGGAAATTAAGGAGAGCAACAGTGTGGGCCTGTGAATCCTCATAGGAGGGCTACAAAGGAGGAGGTCATCCACATACTGTATTAAAGTGCTAGAGGTTGGGGGGGAAAGTTCAGATAAATCTTGAGCTACGGCCTGGCCAGAAAGTGGGGGCTGTCCCAAAACCGCTGAGGTAGTACTGCCCAAGTAAGTTGGTGGGAACAGCGCATGTGAGGATTAGTCCTGTACTAAACGGTATGAGCTCTTAGGCTTTATAACTGGAAGGCTGGGTGTATTAAAAGGTGAGCGGGTAGGCTGTGAGAGATGAGAAGAAAGGAGTTTGTGTACCACGGGTTTTAAGCCTATTAGGTGTTAGGGATGGGGTATTGTGGGACATTAGGGAACAAAGAGGGGTTCTGTAACTAAACAAGGATAGGGGAATGGTGAATAGCAATGGAGGGAGAAGAAGTGTCCCATACTACAGGATTAACCTTGTCCAAGGGGGAGGGGAAGGAGGAAGCTCCAGGGGCCAGGTCTGGGTGCAGCCTGTAACAGGAGTATTGTAGCTGGTGTTAAAGTGTTTAGGGTAAGAGTAGCTTTGAATCTGAAAAGAATGTCCCATCCCAGAAAGGGGGCTGGGCATTGAGGCATTTTTAAGAATTTGTGTGTGAATTGGGTGTGATGTAGGGTGCAGGAAAGGGGTTGAGTGACCCCTGCTATTGTGATAGAGGATGGGGTTGTTGGTCCTGCATACTCAGGAAGGGTAGAGAAAATGGCCCCTGTATCAATGACAAAAGAGATCGGCTTACCTGCCAGGAAACGAGTTACCATGGGCTCAGTGGGCTCATGCGTGCTGATCTCTGTGGGGGCCTCAGGCCCTGGGAATCATCAGTCCTCCTCCTGGGCAAAGCCAAGAAGCTCCGGTAGGGATGGCCATTAAGCCAAAGGCTGTAGGTTGGGGACTGGGCCACTCCCTCTCTGGCAAGTGGCACAGTCAATCCCCCAGTGACCTGGCCATTTGCAGTGAGGACAGGTTACGACAGGCCCATGCTGAGTGGCCCAGTTAACTGCATTTGAAGCAGTTCCCAGGTGGCTTGTCCCTTGAGGCAGCCAGCTTTGGGGTATGTGAGCCTTGGATAGCATTAGCCAGGAGCTGGTATTTGGCCTGATCTCTTTTATAGTTTTTTCGAATATCAGGGGCTGATTGGGTAATGAAATGAGAGTGCAAGAGAGCCATGACTGCAGGGGAGTTTGGGTCTATACGTGTGTATTCATGTAAAGACTCAGAGAGGTGGGTTAGGAACTTGCTGGGATTTTCAATGGGTCTCTGTGTGATCTCTCTAAGCTTGTCATAATTGACTGACTAGTGAGTAGCCTTTTGGAGGCCATGAAGTAGGTGTGTGATCATATTATCCTGGCGATCCCAATCCCCATGGCCAGCCTGGTAATCTCAATTTGGGTCCGTGCAAGGAACAGCAACAGCTCCCACAGGCTGCCTATTATTTTGAGCATGTACCGGAGCCACCATCCAGACCTGCTCCCTGTACATAGACTTGGACAATTCCTTCCATCCCAGCCACTTCACGGAAGGGTTATAAAAAGCCAGAGCTGAGGCGGGGTTGTTAGCTGACAAAGTGGGGGAAGGGGAGGAGTTGGGCTGAGGATGAGCATCTTGAGGCCAGGTAGAGGGGAAAGAGAGAAATGTGGAGGGCTGACGGATCAGAAGATTGATCGAGTCCAGAAGGAGAGGTCGAGCATGAGCTAGGAAAGTCTGAGACATAGGACAGTTTTGACAGAGAGAAGAATACATTCAGAGATAGGAAAAGTCCCGAACAAGGAATCTCTATAGCTTTTGCCATTTTGGTGAGTGTCTAAATTGAGTGCCATCTTGTGGCCACTGGGATCCATTGTAACGAGGCTTTTGAGGTTTTCTTTTTTTATAAATTTTTTAAAAAAATTTTATTTTGTCCATCTACATTGTGGCTAATTATTGTTGCCCCTCACCAAAACCTCCCTCCCTCCTCCCTCCCCCCCTCCCCGCCACCAGTGTCCCCTCTGTTTGCTTGTCGTATCAACTTCAAGTAATTGTGGTTGTTATATCTTCTTCCCCCCCAACCCGGTTTGTGTGTGTGTGTGTGTGTGTGTGTGTGTGTGTGTGTGTGTGTGTGAATTTATATATTAATTTTTAGCTCCCACCAATCAGTGAGAACATGTGGTATTTCTCTTTCTGTGCCTGACTTGTTTCACTTAATATAATTCTCTCAAGGTCCATCCATGTTGTTGCAAATGGCAGTATTTCATTCGTTTTTATAGCTGAGTAGTATTCCATTGTGTAGATGTACCACATTTTCCGTATCCACTCATCCGATGATGGACATTTGGGCTGGTTCCAGCTCTTAGCTATTGTAAAGAGTGCTGCGATGAACATTGGGGAACAGGTATACCTTCGACTTGATGATTTCCATTCCTCTGGGTATATTCCCAGCAGTGGGATAGCTGGGTTGTATGGTAGATCTATCTGCAATTGTTTGAGGAACCTCCATACCATTTTCCATAGAGGCTGCACCATTTTGCAGTCCCACCAACAATGTATGAGAGTTCCTTTTTCTCCGCAACCTCGCCAGCATTTATCGTTCAGAGTCTTTTGGACTTTAGCCATCCTAACTGGGGTTAGATGGTATCTCAGTGTGGTTTTGATTTGCATTTCCCGGATGCTGAGTGATGCTGAGCATTTTTTCATATGTCTGTTGGCCATTTATATATCTTCCTTAGAGTAATGCCTACTTAGCTCTTTTGCCCATTTTTTAATTGGGTTGCTTGTTTTTTTCTTGTAAAGTTGTTTGAGTTCCTTATATATTCTGGATATTAATCCTTTGTCAGATGTATATTTTGCAAATATTTTCTCCCACTCTGTTGGTTGTCTTTTAACTCTGTTAATTGTTTCTTTTGCTGTGCAGAAGCTTTTTAGTTTGATATAATCCCATTTGTTTATTTTTCGTTTGGTTTCCCGTGCTTTTGGGGTCATATTCATGAAGTCTGTGTCCAGTCCTATTTCAAGGCTTTTGAGTTTTAACATCTCTCCGGAGGCCAAGAAATTGGCCAGGAGAAAGCCCAGAGGCATAGAGCACGGAGTACAGTAGAAAAGGGGACGGGATGTTTAGGTTCAATGTCTTCCTGGAGGCCAAGAAATTGGCCAGAAGATGGCCCAAGGGCATAGAGTGTGGAGGCTTGGATCGTGAGGATCCCATTTAGAGGGTGAGAAAGGGCAGTCAGTCCTGGTAGAAGAAGCATGCCAACAAAGAGCGTCCTCTCTGTTGCCCACCTTCTTTTCAAGAGAAAAAAAGCCAACCGACCAGCTAATGAAGCGTGCTACAATAGCTGGGGGCACGGGAAGAATTCCCTCGGCCAGGCGCCTGGGCTTTGTAGAGACCTGCGTCGTACAGAGAGTAGTAGGGGGAATGGTAGAAGTAGGAAGGACAGACCCAGTGACTCACCCTGGATTGAGGCTGGTGTTGGATGCATTGGTCTGAAATGGCAAAAGGAGAGTCCCTAGTGTACCTGGTTCCGGCAGGTCCAGGAAGGGCCACCGAGAGCCAATCACCCCCAGAGAGAGGGGATCGTCCACAATGTCGGCCAAAACCCTTCCTGGGTTTCGGCACCATAATGAAAGAAAGTGAGCCGAGATGCCGGGTACCGTTCAAGCTTTATTAAAGAAAGAAATCTGCTGGGCTGTGCTCAGAGTGGGACAGGGCCCACGGCTGCCCTGAAAATGGTGGACAGCCCCAACAATGGGTCTGCCAGAGTTTATATTAGCTTTGGGCGTGAAATGTACTGGGGGAGGGACCATTAGGTTGATGTAACTGGGTGGAGAACTGCACCGATGCAGAAGCCGGACACTTGTTTCTAAGTCAGGAGGCTTCTCATAAAGGGAAGTGGGGAGGGGAAGGGAGGAAATGGGTGGCACCATTCTGTACTGGGCTTGTCTAAAGTGGCGCTGGTTATGTTGCAGATCTATTACTCATTAGCATAAACTCAGGTGTGATCAAAAGAGGCTCTCAAAAACAAAGACCAAATATATGTCATATACCATAGTCACCAACGCCCATGACCTTCTGAACGGTGTGAAGGACAGAATTTTCTTCCCATCCTTCATCCTATGTACAGACGTTCTATTGGGAGGAAAAACCTTCCCTCTCCTAAATTAGGTTTAGTGGTCAAGGGCCTGTGAATTAACAATGGACAGATTAACAGGAGGAAGGAAAAGTGTTATTCATAACTTGATGAGGCATTCAGATGAAGAGACTCACTGAACGGCTAGAGAGGGAAGTTTATACACCAATTTAACACGGGAAAGGGAGGAGGGAGAAAGGACTTCCACGAGAAAACAAATGGACCTTTGGGGAAGACAAGTGTAAGGTGTAAACAGCTGGTCAGCTGGACATTTGTGCCCCGCCGGGGTACATACAGCAGTTATATAGTGAACAGACCAGAGTAGGGGTGTAAATCATTTTCAGGCTTATGTGCAGACGCTCACTGGTTTAGTAAATTAATCTACTCGCTACTCTCCTGGTGCCAGGGTGCTTGTTTATTTACTTAGGGTCTCAGCTCCCTCCAGCTCTTTTTGTCTTAAAGGGGACATGCCTTTCCTTGGGTAACTACCTTGGCCAGGGGTAGTCTCTCAGGGGGAAGAAGGAACTCTGGAATGCATGGGGAGGGGGGAATAGGGCTATGTCCAGCATTATCCTACAGAAGGTTTGAATAAGGCTTATTTACATGATTTTCTTTGACTGTGTCCTGTCTGGAGACCCCCTTGGTAGCTGTATTTTCAGGAGACTCTGCTTTAGTCAGATGAGGTATGTTCAGATAAGATTGCTTTCTGTATCTGCTATAATTCAGATGTTTTCAGTTCAGTCCTTTCACACACACATACACACAGACATTTTTCCACGTTTAGCAGCTAGCATTTTCATATATCTCTGCTTCTCAATTTGTTTCTAAATATTCAAAGGGAGAAGGGAGGGGTGTGAGAATTGTCTTTGAGAGGAATCATTCTCTCTGAAGTAAATGAGACAAGTTTTTGTATCACGGTCATGGATCTGATGGGCATTAGTCTTTGACCAGAGTTTATGAGGCTATTAAGGTACATGTGTGTTTATAGACTAGAGAAGAATTTTTACAAATAAGGGAAAAATAAATAATACAGTCTTTTCAGATATCTGCAATTTAAGTCCTAAAAAAAAACTTTCAGTCAGGAAGAGTAAATGAGTTTTAATGATCTAGCACATTTTTAATACCCTCACTTAAAAGGGTGATTCAAAAGTTCGGGAAGAGAAAGAGAAAATTCCTACTATTTTTTTTTTTATCAGACTCAAACATAACAATGCCAAATAACACAGAACTCTCATTTTGCCAGTATATATTTCCAAATTTTTATTGCTTCCCCCAACAGCTGGCTTAAGGGGATTAAAAAAAAAAAAAAAAAAAAGCAGGCACTTTCAAAACACTGCTCTTGATGAAGTAGAAAAGACCCTGGACGAGAAGCCAGTTAAACTAAATTTTTGTCTCAGATTTTTCACTGACTTTATTGTCTTCAGCAAATCCCTTAAGTTTATATATATATTTCAGCATCGTCAGCGTCACAGGGCTGCTGTGGTATTAAAATGAGATAACTTAAATGAAAGCACTCTGAAATGCTTGAAACGCTATAAAATACATATAATAACTAAATTCCAGAGGATAAGATCTGAGAGAGCTAAGCTGACCAGTATTATGGAAGGAAGCTTACTGCAGAAAAGCCCAGACTCATTATAGGTTTACGTCTCCTTTACTCTCTGATGCAATGTATTTAATAAAATGGGCTATAAAAAAAAAATAAAAAATAAAAAGAGTAAGAAATAAGCAGAGGAGACAGAGTCTGGGACAGCTCAAAAGCATTACTCATTGTACTCAAGGAGTAAGTTAAAGGCCAGCCACCGGCCATAACTCCTGCAAGGGTGCATCTATCTGTCAAAGTGTACAGGCACCTCTGGGTCCCCCTCACAGGCAATGACAACACGCCGAGTTCTTGCCATGGCCCGATATCTACAGTTGGGAGGCTTGGAACTTCCTGTCTCCCTGCAGTCTGTGACCTTCACTACCCCCTCATGGCAGTTCATCCTGCCATTCTTGCATTGGATATTGTCAGTGCTACAGATACTACGAATGTTCCAGATATCTTCATGGATGAAGGTGTTAAAGCGCTTGCACTGACGCAAAGTCATCTTCCGTCTTTGCATCATCACGTTGCAGTAGATATCATCACCACCTGTCTCATCAGGGTCCACGTGTTGCTGTAGGAATCGCTGGTACATGCGATCCTGGCCGTAGGAGGGCTGCACCAGCCCCAGCCCCAAAAGGGTCAGCAGCAAGAACAGAAGCAATGTCTGTGTCCTATGTAGAGCCATCACTACCTGTGAGGTGCCTGGAAGAGAAAGCAAGGGGCAGGAAAAAGGAAGGTAAGAATTGGGGAGTGGAGAGGTGTAGAGAATGGCAAGCTGACATTTCCTTGATTCCACAGTCTTCTCTTTCCTCCTCCTTATATATACCATCTCCTCACTCTGCTCTGCTTACCAATTTTGCCACCCTTGCTTCCCCAAGAGTGAACAGTTTGCAAACATGCTTCCCTGAAAGCAAGAGCCTTTCTCTTTTATAGAAAGAAGTTCCTCTAGTCAGTATAATGACTCATGGCAGGACTGGCTAACTGAGTAGCTGTCCAGGCCTATGTGGTCAGAATCTAAAGAGAACAGGTAAATCTACATGAAACTGGAGTTGTATGTCTCCTGAGGTCATTCCCTAGTAGTATGATCTTTGGAGAGTGTTCAGTTCCCTGGAGGCACCAATTCCTAACAGTTTGTATAGACTCAGTATATGTCAAAGAAACTTTATGAACTGATTTTAATACTTAGGAATTGAAGGAGGAATCAAGGAATTGAGGGAGGTGGAGAAAAGAGGATAGAATAACATTTAGGTTTAGACTTTCCTCTCATATTGTTGGAGTGAGCAGGACTGAAGCCATGTTGGGACTTAACGCTGCCTGGGCTGTGGAGGGAGGGAAGATTTTAAAAAGGAGTTTTTTCTCTGCACTCTTTCTTCCCATTCCCTGACTTTCTTCTCTCTCTCGCTAAGTAGGAAAACAAGGCTGAGAAGCTAATTAGTACTTTGCAAAGCTAACAGTTCTTTCTTTGAGACTTATAGAGTTTAGAGAAATGATCAAGGCCAAATGACTGAAGCTGACCTTGGGCGCCAGCCGAGTACACCGGCGCAAATCAAAATCTTGCAGGGTCCTGAGATAACAGTGAAGATGAGAACAGGAACTAGATGAGGCCTTGGCAAGACCTTGTACCTGACGCATAGAAACCGACCCCTCCTAACTCACATCTCCTTCTCTCCTGCTTTTCACCTCCCACATTCCATTCCCTCAACCCTTCCTTAAAAAACCCCTCAGTAAATGTAAATCTTTGAGATGGGATAGCCTACCATCTCCTTCAGCTGAATACATCTGCTTTTCTAACACCAACTGTTTGACCTCTGAGAGACAGACAGAGAGAGAGGGACAGACAGAGAGAGAGAGAGATACACATACAAACAGTATAATTAATCTGTTCATATGTTGGTATTTGGTCCTAAACTCTTCTCCTCAAGGTCTCATATTTGTAAAAGTAGTATTAGTTTATTATTTGATAGAAAAAAATAATTTGCCTATCTTGAAAATTCTGCTTGGTGGCTATGAGCCCTAGAATTTTTCCAGGTCTCTATCTAGATTAGCTTATTATCCCTACCTTCACAGAAGGGTTAAGTCAAGCTCCCTATTGACTGATAAGGAAAAAAGGTGTTTCATCTCATCCAATCCCCTCAGGAAACAGCTAAGTAGAGAAAATGGGGAAAGATAAATAGGCCAAGAATTAGTGAGAAGACTCTGGTTCTTACTAATTTCGGAGACACTTTTATTGATTAAACATGCTGTGTACAGAAAGCAAAAGGTCCAGGTAGCTCATTTCCTGGGCCCTGGTAATGAATGTTACTCTGTGTTCTCGGGTGTGGAGGGAAAAGGCAAGGGGAGGACAGCAGAGCCAGCTCTGGGCCAGTGGATTGCTGGTTATGGATGGAAAAAGGACTCATCAAAGTGGACAGGCAAGTCATTTGCACAGGCAACAACAATGTATCTAGACCCTGATGTGGCTCGGTACCGGCATGGAGGCCAGGGGGACCCTCCTACATGCTTGCAAGTGGTGACCTGGAAGGGAGACTTGCTTATTCTTAAGTTTTCTCTGTGAGGATTTCCATCATTTCCACAGATGGCCTTGATGCTGCCCTTGCTGCCATGAATAAAGGTGTTGGTGTCTTTGCAGGGTGAGGTCAGGCCTCGTCTCTTCATCATGGTTTCACAGTATCTGTCATTCCGGCCTGTAGGTTTGGCATCGTAATGCTTGGTCAGGAAGTCTTTGTACCTGGAGTCATCCCGAGCCAGGGCTGGTGGGATCAGACCCAGCCCCAGCATGAAGACCAACAACAGGGGGCCCAGGCCCATCACCATCTCTTCCAGCAGAGGCTCCTACTAAAGGCAAAAGGAGGTGTGGGAAGGGCACAAAACAGCATTGCCAACTCAGGCTAAAAGGACAGGGAGTTTTCTCTCTGACAGGGCATCATAAATCAGGTATCCTCTGTCACCTAATTCTATCTTTTCTTTGCCCTTCCTCATTAACCTCACACCTATGGCAATCCATTCCTTTGGAAAGTCTATATAGTAGCTCCTGAACACCACCAGACCATCATGGGACCCTGACATCTGACTCAGACCCTCTACTGATCATGTGACCAGCCTTCCCCTTTTTCCTGCAGGACAAAACACTTACCTCCCCATCCCGCCTCTTCCCCTTTAAAAACCCCAGAACAGGAATCAGAAGCTGGGATTATTTTAGCCTGGTCATCCATCAGTAGCCAGTTATCTGAATATACCTTCCAATCCTTGCACCAACTTTTGGATTTTGGAGTCATTTGTTTTGTGCAAGAGGGCAAGCCAAGCCTGTCTGCCGGTAAGATTATGAAATTTGAAGATTTGAGAATTGAAAGGTATTTGGTGTTTGCAGCAGATAGTTTCTGACTATATCTTTAGTTCTTTGGAGAAAATTTTAAAGACCATCCAAGGCCTCTAAAAACCACCACAGATCTATCCCACAACCTCCAGTCACCACCATTCTTTCTTACCCCTTAGGATCACTGACTATTTATCTTTCTATCAGTCATAGCATTACAAAATCCACTTATACTCTTTAACTCATTTATTAATTAATTTAATAACAAACATTACATAAGCCCTTACTGGGTACCAGGCACTGTGTTCGGTCCTGGGACACAAAGACCATTAAGACACAACAAATGCCTCATTAAAAGAGGATGTGGCATCCATGGAGAAGGAAAGGGAGCTCCAATTTACTGAGATGAGACAGTAATATAGGAGGTGAGAGCTATGAAGAAAATCCCTGAGCCCAGGGGGAAGGGTCAACCAGAGGATAATGGGAAGCTAAACTTATCATATCGAATATATTTGAATACCCTCATATCTGACAATAAAAATGACTTTTCACTGTAAAATTTTAACTGATTTGTATTATTTTTATTTTTAAATTGTCTTTGAATAACTAATTTAATTTATGATTGGCTGTGATTTGTTGGTAATCATCACAAAATACTGAGAAATTCTTATGGGGAGAAAATTCTTAGTGGAAGAAAAATCTGACCTTAAATTATTCTTAAATGTAATATAATTCTTATAAATCCCCAATTTAAAAATAAATGGTACATTTTCATAGACATTAAACTAATTAATTATTAATTTTTATTTAGTGCTTCTCTCGTGTGTAAAGTCAATAAACATTTTCATTGCAAATATTTTTGCAGCCCTTAAAAAGGTCATGGATCCAAGCATGAGGCCTGTAGTGTGACTAAACAGTCCTGGAAGATTGACTGTAAATCTAGAAAAACAAGAAAATCCAGGGTTCTACTGGTTACATAGGAAGGCATAACTCAGTGAGCAAAGTGAGCTCTCTTTTAATCAGCATCTAGCATTGATTTACCTTATCTGTTTCATAATAACCATAGACAAATCTTGTATACTTCTGAAGAATACCAGATTATATGCTAAGGAATTTTTTTTGTCGTTCCACAATACTGAAATACTTTTTTATTTGTTTTTTGGCAGATGGCCAGTAAGGGGACCCTTACCTTGATCTTGGTGTTATAAGGCGGCGCTCTAAGCAACTGAGCTAACCCACCAGCCCCACAATACTGAAATAAACAGCAGCTGAAAAAGTTTCCATTAAGTACAAAGATTAGAATTTGCAATAGAATCAAGTGCCAGTGTGTTCTTGGGAGTTTATAAAATAGTAAGAGATTGCAGAAGATAGAGCTACCCTTAAAAGGATAACAAGCATTCACACATGGCTGTTCCTCCAACATAGCTGCTGGGCTGCCAGGCTACTCATTTGCCAAGCTCTTTACATTTACATTGTGTTTTTCAGTCTCCTGGGTGTGTTTTCCCTTTCTAGTTTTATGAACTATCTTATCAAAGTTTTATTGATTTGTAATCAATTAAATCTCTTGCTCTGTAATGGGCAAATATTGACTTCTAATATCAAAGGCAATTGCAGAATCTTGGGCTCTCAAGAGTATAAAGGATGTTAGGGGTTGCACGGTCAATACTCTTCTGCCTGGGCCAGAATCCCAGAGTTCAAAAACCAGGAAGTAGAACCAGAGCTGGTAGTACCCAAAAGAGTCATTAGGTAACAGTGGTGGATAGGAATGTTACCAATGACTTCTACTGTAGAGATTGTTGGTCCTTAGGAGGTGCCAACGCTGCACAGATTGTAGGCATAATGCTGTTCACATAAGGGAGTCTGAGCTCGCAGGCCTACTTAGAGTCTATCCAAACTCTCTATGCTTTAGATATTAAGACCAAGGACATCTCACTAGACACAGTGTCAAAGCAAGAGCCACAAAGCTAAGGATTAGCCCATAAGGATATTACAAAATAAAGGTTTACCTGTTTGCCAGGTTTCACGGGTGTCATGTCCAAGCATGCCATTACTCATGTGATCTTGTGCAAACAATTGACTATTTACTTGCCAGTGTTTCCTACTGATATGTAAATCTATAGGAGAGCATGGTCCATATTATTTACCTTGAATCACAGAGCTTGTTCACAACAGACACTCAGTAATTTTTTTTTTGGATGATTGACTTTATTTTCCTTTCCAGGCTTAAGTTTATCTATAAAATGAGAGAGTTGCTGGTTCTAAAAGTCTGAAATTCCATGGTTCTCATTAAGCCTAACAGAGCCTTTACAAGTTTCACTAGCAAAAGTCCAGTGACCATGGAATTATGGAAACAAATTTGTATAAATTTAGTTGGTGGTACAAAGTACCAGCTAGGAGAAACACATGACAGAGTGACCTGTGGCCCAACTTCACTGAGATGCACCATCCCTTAAGGCTCAATGTGTAAACCAGGCCCACATATCATATCTAGTTAAGGCATTAGACTGACACTACACGGAGGCTTTGCCTCCTAAAAAAACACTTACACTTTGGAGTTTGAAAGTCCTCATGTCCTAGTCTGGAGAGGTAAAGGGATATCTTTGTTTCTGATTTGCAAAATTTACACATTTATTTTAAAACAACTCAGCTAATATTTGCTCAGGCTTACTGTAATCTTGACTCCCTAAGACAACCAGAAATCAAAATTCAGCAGGCATACCCCATAACCACCAATATCTAACATCTCCCTCACTCACAACTATATTGATTCTGAATTTCCGAAAAAGCAAGGTGAAATGGAATTGGGAGAAAACCAATAAGAGACAGATTATTTGTGGTACAGAATTGAATCTGCCTAGGTCAAGGGTGCAGAAACTCACATCTGCTGGTAAAATTCATGTAGACATATCCTTCTATATCCAAACACACAACTGTCAGGTAGCTTTTTGTCAGTGAAATTTGTCCCAACTGTTCGTTAGGACAAATTTATACACTGTCTCAAGCTAATCTGTTAGTATTCACAAGAATTAATATTTTCTTCTTCTCCCCACAGGCAAGAGAGGAAAAGAATATTAATGCTCTATATTCAAGAAATCCATCCAAGTTTACACACCAAGGAGTTAACTCGACAGTTTATGATGAGTAATTATGGTTATTATTTTCATAAATATAGCTTCACACTTATATATTCTAGAGCAATATCCCCCAAAGTGAAAGCATAACGTCCAAAGCATATTCCTTCCTTTCTCTCCTTTCCTTCTTTTTTCCCTTCAACCTGCCAGTATACTTTCCTTTGATCTCAGGATATGTTCCACTTTATTTCCAAAGAGCATCCAAAGCTTTCCTAAGGAAAGAAATTCGCAAGGATAGTTAAGAAGGAAATAGTGCTAAAAGCATACTTTCCTGTTAAGCCACATATAATGCCTATAATGGGGTCTCCAGATGCCCTTCAGCAAATGGCTGCCCCAGACCTTTGGGGATTTTATCACAATTTAGGAATCTGTCCCAAACATCTACTTGTTCCCAGTCTCACCAATTTCCCTTTATCCACATACAGTCTATCCCAAAAGAAACCTGTTTTCATTTTAAACTTTAGAATCTGATCCGCTTTCTTTTTATTTCATGAACTTCAGCCCAAAGGCTTTAAAGGGGAAAAATAGTTTCACTGAAATGGATGGCTAGAAATAGTATATATATAAAAAAAAAAAAAAAAAAACCAGAAAAACAGATTACCAAGGAGGATGAATCTTATAAAAATCTGGCAGTTTCTCCTCAGCTGGAGATGGGTTCCAGCTGTATGTTCCTGGAGATGGGTTCTAGCTATGTGAACTTGGAGGCCCCCTCCTGGTTCTGATTATATAGTGTTATATGAAAGGGGTGGGTAAAATAGATCTAAGGATCCCCAATCCTGGCAGAGACATGAAAACCAAGGACACTGCTCTTGAGCAAACGAGGAGAGGCATTCACCTTTTTCCTGGGCATGACTGGGTCAAATATTAATCCACCTGAATCAATTAGATATTTGCTCTAGGAGGCTAAGTTTGATAAACATGAGCTTTGTCCCAAAGCTTCCTTTTTCTGATATCTGTGGTTCTTACTCTTGTCATGGGATAGGACTGAAGTTTCACTGTTTACATTTAACAGTTGAATCCATAAAATATCTCTGATCTTATGGGCCAACTCCAAAAACTGTCTTAGAAGAAGTCTACAGAGTAAGAGATGGTCTTCCAGTACGATGCTTTTCTATTGTACTTCCTGTTTATCCATATAATTTGGTTTCATGAAAGGATGCTATCAGGTTATTCCATAGATTTTATAGAACTAGGAAAGCACTTCTAGAAGGCTACGTGACAGCTATTTGTACCCTGCCTCCTCGCCTCAACCTCCCAGGTACTAACCCCCAGAAATATCTTTGCTAAGTTTCCTGGGCTTCTCCTTCCATTTGTCTTTACCTATCCAGAAGAGATTAACCCTGAACACTCAATCTTCTGTTCCTTGTAACAGAGTTGTGAAATTATCTCCACCACAAAGTGTTGATACTGCATCCACTCACAAAGTAAATTCATCACCTGCATAGAAACAGTGGGCCATAGGTCACTAGGATCACTTTGTAGATCCTATAGTTTCAAATTTCATGCAGCAGCAGGATGCCAACTGTTTCACAGACCCCCAGCACTCACCTACACTGGTGTTGGATCTAGAAGTATTATCTTTTTAAATATCCTCAACCCTCTCTTGTCATCCACCTACCTCCAAGTATTCAATTTGCCTGCATTTGAGGTGTCAACTAAAGATAGGCTGCCTGCCAGTAAAACAACTGCACTTGGAATCATCATAATAATTATAGTAATCAATGTTACCTTTAATTTTATGAAACTCTTACATACGTAATTGCACTTAACCATCACCAGGACCATGTGAGGCAAGTATTATCCATCTGTATTGCTTATAATGAAACTTCAAGATCAAACAGCAGATGAATGGTGGAGTCAGACTTCAAGCCTTTCATCTGCAGGGAGAAAATCTACTCGTCTTTCCAGACTCAGTTCAAGCAACGCCTCTTCTGAGTTCCGACTGACCTTCCTGAATCCCATCCAATCCCTGGAGTTCTCCATTTCTTTCTCTGTGGATTCACCATACCGAATGCATACCCCTAATGAAACAAGCACGCAGCAGAGGCCTCAAGTTGATGGCTTAAATTGCATTGGCTCGACTTCAGATATATCCAGGTGTGTCTGAAAAGCTCGTGAGTGGGCCTGAGGGAAGCCTATTCGAATAAGAGTTTGTGATGCCCCTGGGAAAGGATTCATCCTGATTGAAGAACATGATGAGGGGCAGGAGAAAGATACAAAGGCCATGGAGCAGTGCTGGGCAAGGGGTACAGTGTGAGCCATTCACATCCCCTCTGACCCAGCTTCCTGGATTCTAGGGAGAGAACATTGCAATAAAAACTTGAATAAAAATAAAGGTGGTTTGTTTTGTGAAATCTCTAAGGTTCAGAAAAAGCAAGTCAGTGTAGAGTCAGTGTAAAGAAGTTCGCTACAAGGTTGACAAGGGGTGGTGGAGGGGGTGGGGCAGGGATAAAGTACCTTCCCCTACAAGAGGGTCCGAATTTGAGGCAAATCTGGACACAAGAGCTAGAGCAGCAGGTCAGACGATTTGCTCTACCGGAAAGGAAGAGGACACTGCTTGATGGCATCTTCATAGACATTGTCAGCACCCTGGTCCCTTTGCATGGCAGCGATAGACCTCACACGGGTAGCTGCAGCAGGGAAGGAGTAAACAGCAACATGGATGGAACCGGAAGCCATCATGTTAAGTGAAGTGAGTCAGGCACAAAGACATGTACTGCATGATCTCACTCATATGTGGAATCTTAAAAAAAAAAAAGTGGTTCTCACAGAAGTAGAACGTAGAATAATGGTTACCAGAGGACAGGAGTCGGGGAGGGCCGGGGGGAGAAGTGATAGACTAACGGGTACAAAACTATGCTATTTACCCTAAGTGAATCATTGTGCAGTGTATGCATGTACTGCAACAACACACTGTACCCCATATTGTACTCCACAAATATGTACAAGTAAATGTTAAAAAATAATTTTAAAAAGGCAGCCTCACTGTGTGAGTTAAAGGAGCGCATTTACAGGCACTTTTACACCCTCTGGGAACTTCAGGAATGCTCACAAAAGAGTGTGAGTTGATCTAGAGTTCTTATAACATGGATGGGATGGATCTGATTTTTCTTCAGGTTGGTATAAACAGGGAAACAGGCCATTAACCACTACTCATTAATTAATTGATCTCATTGTCTCTTCATTAGATGGAACCCTTTGAGAGAAGAATAACTGTCTTATTCATCTCTATATTCTTAGCATCTAAAATAGTGACTGACATTTAGGTCCCAAATTCTTTTTCGTTATTCCCTCCTTGCTTCTAGAAATGCACCATCTGGTCTCACTTTGGAGACCCCAGCCATGCAAACTCTCCTGGCTTCTCTCAAAGGCTTACAGACACGATTGGGTTTGAGTAACAGTTACCAAATAAGGGAGGCCTGTTTCCCAGGCAGAGCAGAAAGGTTTCCAAGGTTCCAGGAAAGCTCAGCTTCTAGCTTACTGATAATTCCTGAAATCCCACTGATATGCCTTCATTTTTGTAGTATTAATCCTTCTCCAGTGTAAAAAACCCCTAGGAGGGTAAATTTTAAAACAGCTGTCAGTAATTTATATATGCTTGGGCATGTGCTTTACAGCCTATTTTAAGAACAGTTTTTGGTAACTGTTAGAAGCGCCTCCTCAGGCCCTTTCTTCCTCCTTTCTTCAAGGAGGAAGAAAAGTGGGCAGCATGGAAAAAGGACAAACTTCACCTGCTTTTCAGCTTTGTTGGGCACAGACCTGCCTGAATTTCACTTTTTTCCTTGTCCTCTTCCCTTCTCCTTGCACCCCCAACCAAATCCTGAACTCAAAGGAAAAAAGGGTGGAGGTAGTGAGAAGAGGACTAAACAAACTGCCATAAAATGCTTTCCCTCAGTACCTGGTGCCTTGGTGGTACTGGAGTTTCTGGAAAGGAAGGGGCAGACAAGCCTCTGACCAGTATTGCCAAATGCCAAACACCAAAGTTTGAAGTGTTTCAGGAGCAAAGAGGAGCAAATGGGACATGGGGCCCACAGAGAGGGGCCTACTGGTATCTAGCAGAGTGTCCAAGTGCTCGGTTTCCTTTTGTGGGCAAACATACCATTTGTGAGTGGTACCTATTTTAAATTGATCACACACCATTTTTTAAAACACTGAAGAAGTGAGTTCTAAAAAGTTATCACCCACTCATTTGTTAGGGTGGAGAGCTGCCAGGCTCATTGCAACACCCCTATTGCCTCAGCAGTCCCGGATGGAAGCAGCAGCCAACTCCCATAGCCTCGGATGACTTGATCAACATGGCCCCTCTCTAATAAATCACCAAAAGTAGAGATAAGGTACTCCACCCCCGTGTACAAAACACGCACACACATAGTCCCTTGGCCTGAAGCACCAGTTCTGATTTTACAGTTATGCAGTAGTTCTGGGGAGCAGCCTTCAGACTCTGAACACAGGCAGGTCCCTTCTCTGCCTTTTGGCCTTCACCTGAGGACCTTTGGAGGACTCACAACCTGCCCACATAGTTGACACTGCAAAAAGCCACTTTTTTGTTTTTCTTTTAAACTTCACAAAAGGGATTATACTGAAACAGAAAATTGGGTTTTGAAAAAATTTTTTTTACAATTTTATGAAATACATCTAGATACTCATTAGAGTTTCAAAATACAATAAGGAATTGTAGTGTATGATTAAGGAACATTATACCTTTGTCAGTAATTTTAATATGTGTGAAACGACTGCCAATTGAAAGAAATACCCAGATAGTTAAAAAATGTTGACATCTTGAACTTGAAAGTCATTCCCCCTTTCCTGGAATTTTTTTCTGTCTTTCCCTCAAATCAATAGTGCCCCCACATATAAACACAGGAAGCATGGGTGCTCCTTCCAAGGAGTCTAGGGTTGGTACTTTCCCTCTTTATACAGAGTATATATGAGGGTACTTCAAGAAGTTATGAAAGTGCTGGTGCTTAGCTGACCTGGTAGTCTGCATGGTGCTAATAGTATCAAAGTCAAGGGTTTTGTCCCTGTACCAGCCAGCCCCCACCACTCCCCCAAGGGAGAAAAAAAAGTTCCTAAGAAGATTTGTATTATTATTTGTGTGTGTGTGTGTGTGTGTGTGTGTGTGTGTGACCGGTAAGGGGATTGTAATCCTTGGCTTGGTGTCAGCCGCACTGCACTCAGCCAGTGAGCACACCGGCCATCCCTATATAGGATCCGAACCCGTGGCCTCGGTGCTACCAGCACCACTGCACTCCCAGCGCTGCACTCTCCCGAGTGAGCCACGGGGTCGGCCCTGTATTATTTTTTTAATTCCATTTTTCCACAAACTTTTCAAAGTACATGGGCATGTTTAACTCTGTCCATAGGACTAATTATAAAATTAGATGACGGAAGGAATACAGTAGATAATCTCTAAATTCCTTTTTAACTAACATTTTTTAGTTCTACAAGCATGAATCTTATTCAGTAACAGAAATAATGGTTAAAGGAAGGAAAGTTTACATGAAAAGAAAAATCAGGCCTTCAGGAAGCAGGAACACTATTGATTGAGGGAGAATGGGGACAAAGTCCTGCCAACATGCCTATTTTACCAAAGACAAAATTTAAACATTCACTTTTCAACAAACTCTGGGCTTTGTGCCCATTCCCTCTTTCCCAGATATTTCAAGCCATTCGTTTGAGAATTACAAGAGATTGCTCAGATACAGATTAAATGAAAATTCCTAAAGAGGGGTTTCTCCAGCTGCAATGGTCCACCTTTTTAATCCATCTACTTTAATTTGAGTCACAATGGCAAATGCTTCCATCAATAACTGGACAAACCTCTTGCTCTTGTCTGCTTGTAACATGATATCTGTTCTTTCAGCAATAGCCAAAGCCACTTCTCTTTTCCTAAAATGGTTTTTCCCATCCTTTCTGCCAAACTATAGTTCATCTCCACGTTACTGAAGTACCTTCTTTTAGAAAAGAGTCATGTTACTAACACCCCATCACCCCGTGCAGTCACAGAATAAGAGAGGGAGGGACCTCTGAGATCATCACCCAACCCCTCATTTTACAGATGAAGAAACTGAGGAACAGAGAGAGAAATGTGTATTGCCCAAGGAACAGATGGCATTCCTGGGACTAGAGCTTTCCAATGCACCACACAACTTTTATATTCCATACTAGTAATTTCTAGAAAATCAAAGCTAATTTTAAAAGTGCCACTGAAAGTTGTTATTTAAAGGAAACCTACAATGAATATTTCTGTAAGTTCCAAAAATATGTTAGTACCTTTTTATCTGTAAAAGAGTTGCTTGAATTAAAGGATCTGTAAAAAAAATTATCCTTCTGCACTAACTAATTAGTAGCTGTTTGGTTAAGTAGCTCTTTGAATACCTGAGACTGCTTTTGGGAAGTTGGCTATGTGCTTGTTCAGATAATTACGTCATTTGTAAAAGTGATTATATTTATGACTTGATTATAAGATTCTTATTGCCACAGAGGGAGGGTCTTGATTCATTTGAGATTTCCCAGAGGGGTACTGAAATTGTTCTTACTGTCCTTCCTAAATAAAGATGTTCTATTTTCCCATGTGCTGTTACCATTTAATGTGCTGTCCCAAAGCAAAAAAAACAAAAAAAAAAACAAAAAAACCCGGAAGATCTCAAAGTTCCAGTAAGGCTAAGAGAAGAGGCTATTGGCAAGTGTCTCCAAGAATTTCACAACACTGGATGAGGGTGGGGTAAGGGTGTGGAGACAAAAGAAAGTAAACAGAAAACGAAAACACCATTCCCCAAGTGTTAATTACGCTTGCAAAAACTGGACAAAGTCTGCTTCACAAATCTGGTGATCAACCTGAATACCAAGCAGTTTCCCCTAGTTTTGAGCAAGTGCAGGCCTCCCCTGGCCTTGCCTCGGTTCACTGATTCTGTGGTCCCCTCTGGCCTAGGTTCTAGCCAACGGGGCATTCGCGCTGGCATCTCTGCCTAACTGCGGAAAGTAAAAATCGGGGTGGGAATGTAGAATGGCTAACTCGTACGAGAACAGGATTTGTATGTCCTTCCCCATGCCTCAGCTCCTCCAGTCCGGTCCCACAAACGCCCCGAGGAGCCCCCACTGCCTCTGCTAGGAAGAGACTCCCCGGCCCATAGGCTATCAAGCTACCACGAAGCCACCAAAAAGGAGCGGGAGGAGCAGGAGGGGGAACCCACCTCGGCCTCGGAACAAGGCGGCAGAAACGCGAAGGACAGTGGAGAAAAGTTTTCTCACTGCTCTTTCTCCTCAGTACGATGCGGGGGAGCTGGTAGAGGACCTAAAGATGTTCCTTCGAATCTTGCTCTGGATCGGCGCGGGGTCGACGTGTGTGTGTGTGTGTGTGTGTGTGTGTGCAATGAGAGGAGAGTCGACGTTCCTGCCTCGGTGTCGTAGGGACCGCGCCCTCTTACTCCGAGGAGGCCACTCCCGCCAGGATCCGCCTCTGGAGCAGACGCCACAGCAACCCCCACCCAGGCACGGAGCGAGCTCGGGGATCCGCGTCCTGCCCCAGCCGCAACGCGCGAGGACACGGCCTCCGGGGAGCGCAGAGGGCGGGAAATAAGCCCTGCTCCCAACAGCGAGGCGCCCTTTCACGAGTCCCCTGGCGCACCGTCCCAGGGGGTTGTCCCGACACTGGTCACTGGCCCCATTTGCCCTGTGTTCGTTCAATGCTGCTCTCTTTTGCAGGATAGTCCGAACACAGGGAGGTTGTACAGAACTTAACTTATTACAGTAGTTGCCAAAAAGGAAATAATTTTTCTTCAAAACACGGGGCTCGTCCGGGATTTGAACCCGGGACCTCTCGCACCCAAAGCGAGAATCATACCCCTAGACCAACGAGCCACCGACCCAAAACGCCGCTATATCCTTACTAAACTTTACTTTTCCGCCAGTAATTGGCAAGTCAAGCAAGCCGAGAATATTCTTTCTTCTCAGCTGTGATTGTGACATATCCTTTTCGCTTTAGCTCTTCCTCCCGTTTTTACCAGGTTTCACGTCTGTCTCTGGCCCTAGGCACGCTTATCTCCCCGATCCACGTCCTGGACCCCTCCAGACGCAGAGTGGGGTGACGGGAGGCAACTTTCCAGACCTCAGGTCACACGGTTGAGTCCCATAGAGCGCATTCGTGGAGGGTCGAGCCTGGACAGAGCCTGCAGGGTGCCGAGTTGGAGCTCGAGGGCTGGAGCGGAGCTCGGTTGCAAGGCTGCAGGGCCCTGAGCCCCAGGACAGACGCGCCGGACATGTATCTGCCGGCCTGCCACTAGCTCGCACGAGTATAAAATCTTAGAGGCAGGACTGGTGGGCATCAAAATACGGAGAGCTGCAGTCGGTTGAGGGTGAACAAATAGGTGGGAGGGGAACCAGTTTGGAGCGTGTTTGCATATCGTAGCCCTTTCGTAGTCTCCCTGAATAGGAATCAAGTTTTCCATCCCCCCACCTCTGCTTAATTATGTCCTTCCTCTGGAATTCACTCTTCCAGTCTCATCCCAACTCACGTCAGATCCTACCCCTCCTTTCTGTCTCAGCTCAAAACTTTTTTGTAGAGCCGTGTAAATACCTAAATAAATTAAAAGCGCCTTCGGGAAATTAAACACACCTCTGGGAAGGTAACTCATAACCTTTACTGTTGGTTGGAAGAGTCGGCCCAGACTTTCCCTCTCTGTTCCAGAAATGAGCCCAATAGAGCCAATTTCTCAAGGTGTGGTATGCGAAACTCAACTTCTGGTGACTGAGCCAACTTTTTTCTTATTTTTTATTATTTCAGAAATCGCAACACAGGGAACTACCCAAGAAATAGGAGACTAACTAACCGGCTGGCTAGAAGCCCCAAAACAGCAGCTCCTCCTTCGAGCCGGAATCGAACCAGCGACCTAAGGATGACTACCCAGAAACGTACTACAGTCCTCCGCTCTACCAGCTGAGCTATCGAAGGGAGCACGGGAAATCTTTCTCTGCACACCCAATTCAGGATATTCACACGCAGAGACGGGAAAGAAAACACCCTTCGATTTCTGGCGAGTGGACACCGCGGAGTCGCAAAGCCAGCTTGTGAGAAACTCTTGCGTCCAGAGCTCTGGAGACAACCCTTTTAGAGTGGATGCTCCCGTTTCGCTGAGGGGCTTCCAAGCAGAGCCAACGCGTGGGCTCTTCACGGACGCCCCTAGATTCCGTGCATCCCAAGGCCGCACATCCTCTGCTCGCCCGGACTGTTGGCCTCACTGAGCGCGCTGGCCCGGGGCTCCATGGCATGGCTGTGTGCGGATGGGGGGCGTGGGGACGGGCACCCAACCGGTGGAGAATGGAGTCGAAGCGGTGGGAAACACGATTTTGACCGTGCAAACGGCGAGCCGGGGAGAGGGGCGGGCTTGGGGCTCAGGCCTGGGGCCGCCTCCTCTCTCCCTTCCTGCGCTCGCCTCCCAATTTGGGCGCGTGGGCGCGGGCGAGCTGCATCGCTCTTCCGCTTCCACGTCCGCAGGCTCGGGGTAGGGAGAAAATGTGGGGTGTAATACGTATGGGTAAACGCAATGTTCCTGAGAGAATTCGCTTTTCGGGAAAATGTTTTTAGTTGATTCAGACAGGAAGCCACAATTTTTTTGAGTCAATATTAAATTTAGTGACCCAAGTCTCGCCAAAGTGCGGGCCCTTAAAACTCTACCGAAACCCGAAACCTTGCCGGACAGCGTACATCTCCTGGACGCCTGGCCAGAAAGGCTGTCGCCGGCCCTTCCGCTTTAGGGAGGGGGGACCTTCTCGACTCCAAATCTGCCCAGAGCCAGTCCTTAAAGAGTTTGACCCCACTGTCTCCCCTGGCAGCCGTAATTGCCCGCTCGGGCGCTGCAGGCTCGGAGCACTGGTTCCAGCAGCCAGCAGAGCTCTCGCCGCGGGTGCGCACACTCAGGGCGCCCGCGGAGGTTGTCCGCATTCCAGGCCGCAAAGCAGCACTTGCGCACTGGTAGTCGAATCTAAAAGGAAGCGGGTTAGGCTCTGTGGGTGTTTATTCCGGAAGTGTAGACTGCGGCGAGAACCTATAATTAGCCAAATGTCCTCAGGCTTGGTTAAGGGTAACGAAGAGAAGAAAAGAGTCTGAGAAAACTGGGGAAGGGACGGGAGGCCCCAGCGAGATTTGAACTCACGACCCCTGGTTTACAAGACCAGTGCTCTAACCCCTGAGCAATAGGGCCCTGTGAAGTACTTGCTTCTTTCTTTCGTAGATAAGGAAGATTTTCGCTTGGCTTTTACTAGCCTATTTAAGTGTTGGAAGTCAACACAACCCCGACGTCGTTTTGGTCCATTTCCAAACAATATTACTGGATTCAGTCTGCAAGCTCTTTCTGGTCTTGCCTGGGATGGGGCCATGTGGAGCCCAGTGACGGGGACCACCACTATCCTAAGACTGGAGAATTCTACCCAACCCTGCACAGTCTAACACAGAGAAAAAAATATTTCCCCCCTTCAGATTGTGAAATCCGGCATAGAGGAAAAAGCCTAGCGCTTGTCTCAGCTGAAACTGCCACACCCACATTTGGTTTTCTCCTTGACTCAGGACTTCCATGGACCTGGAAACGCCTACCTCTTCCAAGTTGCTTAGGCATAGGGACTTTTCTCACAGCTCTGAGTTTCAGCACCAGAGCAGACATTCATTAATTCGTTATTTAATTCATTGCTTCATTCAACCAACACTGAATTCCAATTCTGTGCGAGGCTCTGTACTAGGAATTAGGGATCCAGATACGATATTTATCCTGAAATCAGTGTCATAGACTTGTGGAACAAAAGAACTTTAATTTTCATGAAAGAAAACTATAAAAAGTAGCTGTGCCAGGTGTGAATGGGAGGTGGCCATGCCAAGGTCTACAAACTTACAAAGTGAGCCATCCGGAGGAGCCTTCAGGAGGGTATGGGCTTGAGCTGCAATATGAAGGGATGTTAAGACTTAGCCAAGTTTTGGGGCAGGGTGATCCCTGCTAGAAGAATATTATAAGCAAAGTCCGAGAGACTGAGGCATTTAAAGGGCCACAGTAGAGCACTGGCTGGGGCAGATGCCCAGCCTCCTGGAAGTGAGCGTGGGTGAGAAGACAGGTGTGTAGGGGACAAGAATGAAGTTCGGCCTGTTTAAAAACAGAAAACGGAAAATAACCAGGCATGCATTGCAGAATGAGTTGAAAGGAGGAGAAACCAGAGTTAGGAACACCAGAGACTGGCCATGGTGCAGATGCTCAAACATAAATCTGCAAAAGGGTAACAGTTATGAGACCGGAAAGGAAGAAATGAATGAGAGAGATAGGTAAGGGGGTTCTTCTGAACTTAGATATGAAATACAATAAAGAGGAAAGAGAGAGGACTCTTAAAAATACCTTGAAACAGCAAGATGATACTTGAAGGAAAATAAGTCTACCTCTTCAGGGTGTCTGGAGAGGGGTGAAGTGCTAGGATTTAGGTGGACTGAATTTGAGGTGAGGATGGAATAGTTCATGGGAACTGTACAACAGCCAGAATACCCCTGTGTCTAGAATTCCATGGATTGATAGTTCAAGGTTAGATCAAATTGTTATTGGAAGAGAAGGTCTGGGGAGGTGGGATAGCTGATGTCAACCCTGTCCTCTACCAGGGTCATGACTCCTCTGCAGGAAAGAATTCAAGAGCAGAGTCAGAGTAGAAAGTGAAAACAGGTTTAATGTAAAGAATAAGAAATTCATGCTTCACAGGCAAAGTCTAGACTGGCTGGAGAGTGAGCAGCAACTTTGCTTTATCCTAGCTTCAAACTTTTACATCTGGCTCTCTATACATATTCATGCTATCCATGAATATTCAGCTATGGGGGTGGTTCCCAGTCTCATAACTCTTATGTAAACGCTAGCCTTTCACATGCTGCGTTTGTTTCTTTTGGAGCATGCTCAATAGTAAAATTCTATCATGTACACCAAGTATATTTTAAAATATACTAGATGCTTTCTAGTGCCTTCAATGGAAGGTCATTCAAGGACAAACTCTTTTTTACTGAGCATGCTTGACCACTGAAATTGCTCAAAGTTTCTTCTTGCAGTCTCAATCTTCCCCTGTTGTGCTTGAAAATAGGTGCAACATTCAACAGTAACTCAAGGCCAGAAAGGAGTGTCTGAGACCTAGGGGAGTGGTTTGAAACTCAGGGGTGAGGCCTGGGACCCAGACTCAGGGAAACAGAGCACCTCCTATCTCGAAATTACATAAGATATTGATTGAGTTAGAGCCTGTAAGAGTTAGGAGCTCTTAAAGGAAGAGAGTACAAAAGAAAACAGAGGAGGCCTGAACACAAGTTTTCTGAGTAGCCCCATTATAGGCATTTTTTTGTATCCCTGTCGTATGTCATATTAGTGGCTGTCAAACATCTTTTAAACATTCTCCTTACATTTGGTAATTTCACATAAGTTAGTCCTTTCAAGAAAACTTGCTTTCCCAGCTTGCAGCTGACAGTGGACATGTGACCTAGCTTCCACCAATCAGATGCATCCAGAAAAGATTTCAATTTAGAAGTGTAAAACAGGAGTAAATGATCCCATAGGGAAAACCCATGTTTTTTCAAATATAGTATAGGTGTCAAAGTTTGGATGTGAGTTTTCTTAAATCAATAGACTGTTGTTTTTCTTTAGTTCTGGAAAATTCTCAGTCATAGTATTAGTTTGCTAGGGCTGCCATAACAAAATACCATAGACTAGATGGCTTAAATAACTGAAATTTATTTTCTTACAGTTCTGGAGGTCAGAAATCCAAGATAGAGGTGTCAGCAGACAATTCTTCTGAAGGTTCTCTCTTTGGCTTACAGATGGCCACCCTCTTGCTGCCTTTTGACATAGTTTGTCCCTCTGTCTGTGCACACTCCTAGTGTCTCTCTTTGTGTCCAAATTTTCTCTTCTTATAGGACACCAGTTGGACTGAATTAGGGCCTACTCTAACAGCCTCATTTAACTTAATGACCTATATAAAGGCTTTATCTCCAGTACAGTCACATTCTGAGGTACTGGGGGTTAGGGATTTAACATGAATATGGGTGGGGGGACACATTTCAGGCCCAAATAGCCATTATCTTCTCATATATTATTTTGCTCTATCTTTTCTCTTTTTGGAACTGAAATTAAACATATTAGAGCTTCATACCCTGTCCTCTGCTCCTTTTAACTCCTTGATCATATTTTTTTTGTCTTTTTGTCTCTCCCTGTTGCATTCTGGATAACATTTACTTACCTATAATACTGTTCATTAATTCTTGCTACAGCTGTGTTTAATCAGCTGTTAAAAATTACATTGTAATTTTCAATTCTAGAACTTCTACTTGATTCTTTTTCAAAACTGCTAGGCCAAATTTAGTGATTTTCTGTTCCTTGAAGATATTTTCCAGCTTTTAAAAAATTTCTTTAAACATAGTCTAGTTGTTTTAATATCTATAACTTATAATCCTAATATCATTTTTATTCTATCTGTTGTTTATGTTGATTCTTACTCATATGGCTTTGTTTCCTTGTGTAATTTGTCGTTTTTGAATGTGTACTGCTCAATGTCTTTGCAAAATTACAAGTGAATTTTGAGGTGAATTTTGGGGGCCAAGGTGAAGGTTATCTTCCTTTAAAAAAACATTACTTTTGTTTCTCTTAGGAACCTCAAGCTCTATCAGCCCAAGAGTAACCTAAAGAAAGTTCATGGCCAGGCTTTCCATAGATCTCCAAGATATGTAAACTCAAGCTGCAAATTAGGGAGAATGCTGACTTGTGTCACAGCTTCACAGGAAAAGTCCTCACCCTTCCTATTTTCCCTTACTAAGCTCAACTGATTTCTGCTGAGCTCCACAGTAATTACTGGAAGTGGGAGAAAAGACATAGATTTACTTCTTGTCCACCCTTACCTTGTAGAAATAGCTCTTTGGAGTCCCAACTTAATATTGGGCAGGTGTCTTACTAGACTTCCCACCTTTGATGGGTGCTGGGTCCCAACATCTGACCCTCTTGTTTCTCCTGCCCAAATAAGCTGCCAGCTCTGTTGCCCAACTTTGCAGGAATTAGCAAATGTCTTCAAAGCTACAGAAGTCAATGCCCAGATACTTCCCTTAACTCTCTGGATTCCATTCTGGCCTATTAGTTGCTTACTACCATATTAACACTTTGATGCTTTTAAGGAGATTTGGTAAAATCTTATCCAATATTTTTTTTCTCATTTTTCCTCAAGGACAGTAGGTCTAAATGAATTAGCCCACCATTACTAGAAAGGAAATTGGAGTTGTAGCAGCTGTAACGTCAATCATATTCCACCACATATACTGAGCAGATAAAGCTTCACTATAAAGAGAGCATAAGGGAGAGAGTGGACAAAAAGGAGGAGCAGTGATTGCTAGAAAGGGAGCCTGAATACCTTCTTAGCCCCTAGTTCCAGTCCTCTCCAGAGGTTTGAGTGTATCCCATTCCTGGATTCTAAGAAACTTCCCTGAATCAACACAGAAATTCTCACTTTCAGTTTTAGCAAAGACTATTTTAACTTAAGTACTCTTAATAAGCACTGGATTTATTGTGTTAGTTAACACTCTCCATTACTGCCTTTATCTTCTAATATACAGATCAACATTTATCAAATGGCAGTTATATATTGGCAACAGATTGCCCTGTACGGATCTCCGTTCCAGTCAATTTAGTCTACTTATAATTCCCCAAATATAACGCAAACCTTTTCAATTCTGATAATTTGCTTATTATTTCTTCAACTAGAATGATTTCCCATTTCTCCATGCCTATCAAACACTATTTACCCTACAGAGACCATCTCAGTGTTCTCATTCACAGTGACTTTACTGCTCACTCAGGTTGATTTCATTTATACTCTCCTGTAAGCCCATGACACGTTTTTTATCTTTGTTTTCCCTTCCTCTTCATTCCCACTCTCAAGATACTGAACAGGACATATGCAATAGAGGTGACCCATGGTACCCAGAAGTAAGCACCAAGACTGACATTACATATTCAGCATCACACTTTATGCACATATATTCAATCAATTATAAAGTCCTCAAATTGTTCTGCTCTCCTCATACTTTTTCATCATATGCGAGAGACTGTCAAAAGATAATGCACATTTTAATTCTATTTTTAAAATTTTCCAGAACTGCTTCTGAATTGTGATTTCCCATCTATCCTTATGTCCATCTTTTTGAAAATGGTACAAAAGATATACAAAGAAGGAACTGAATGAGAAGGGAAAGAAGGGAAGGGGACTCTACGTCACTTAGTTATAGACTGTTTTATTTTGTTTCTAGAATCATGTGCACTAGTACAGCATCCTCAGCTTACAAGCTCAGCTCCTTGAGAAGCAGGTTGTATAGCTCATACTTCTGGGTTCAAAACACCTGACAAAGTGAACAGCACATATCAGGGCAAGAATAAATACTTAAAACGGAGAGCAAACAAATGCCTAGGCAAGTGCAGAGAAAATGGGAAATTACTAATCACAGAAATCTAAAACATTGTAAAAACTTTTAGTTTCTTCTTCTCGGAGTTCTTGGTAAAACAAGCACTAAAAATCTCTACAGGCCTTTCAGCTCTCATATAGTTTAAGTATAAATTCCAGGAAGCCAGTTTGAATTCAGGAGCCAATTCTCATATTTATGTGATCACTAAATGTTCTACCTGACACTAGTACAAAGATGAATGCCCCATTTACCTAACAGATACACAGAACATCTTAACAGAAAAAGGAGGAAGTTGCCTGAAAATAAACATATGATTAGTTATTGAGAATGCAAACCTCTAATATCCTCAACAAAATACCAGGTAGAATCAATTTAATGTGCATACGCATTCAGCCCTGCTAGGACAGGTTTTCTCTGAAAAATGTCTGACCTCCTTTCTCAGGCCAGTTGAAACCAATCTCAGGTTTCAGACCCTCAAGGAGACACACTTTCCACTGAGAGAAGCCCCATTCTGTCCTGTTAAGTGGGTGAACAATCAGGTCTAGGCAAGCAGGGCATCCCCTGAGGGGAGGCCTAGGGAGGTTTCCTTGGATCTCAGCTTCTTCAAGACTCTGCTTGCCCAAGGCCTGGATGCAATGGACTTTAATCCAGAAAAGATTGAGCTTAATTACAGGATTTGAGCAAAAGAGATTTTGCATATTTTTAGCCCTGAATAATACGAGGAAACCAAGATTGTGTGATGTGAGAAGATCAAATAAAGGTATAGTAAAGAACATCACAAAACTTCCCAGAAACTTTGCCTAAGATGCATGGCAATGGAAATGCATGCCCTTTAAAAGATGTGCTGTTCAGTTCACAAGTCTCACCTGGGGCCCCAGGGGTCCCAGGTTCAAAACTGCACAATCCCACCTTGCTAAATGGACAAAAAACAATGGTGAATTCCAAGTCTTCATCTCCACATTTCATTAGTCCCCATATCCCCCTTTAGGACTCAATAACCTTGTAAGACCATCTTGTCTCATTTAGTATTTTCTTAAGAGATTTGAATTTTGCAGTACTCTGAACATATAACAGAGAACAGTGGCATATATCCTTGGATAGCTTGGCCAGAAGAGGGGATGACAGTCGTGCTTATTGTGCAGCTATCCTTGGGCTACTGATTCCATTTTTTAACAGGCTGGAGATGGGTTTCAACTGACTTCCTACAAAAGCTGATTATTTGTCTTCTAAAGGAATTCTTTTAAAAATTGAAAAGTTAAGCTCTACCCTATAAACACTTGCCTGGTGCCCAGGAATCCTTGCTGACTTATTCTGCCTCCCATAATCCTACAGACTACTTTGGGCTCTGGAAAAGCTTTCTCCTGCTACCCCCGTTCAGACTTCTAGTATGTCTTCTTATCCTCTTGCTTTTGATTTCTTCATCCCTGCACTGCTCACACCTGCCCACCTTTATTGCTATCAGGATAATTTTGCAAGTACTGCTCTCAGACAAATGAAGCACATGCCTGGAGGGGTGGACATCTCCTTAGGGAAGAATATTTACTGATGGGACTGATGATTTTAAATATGAAAAAGCGAAAATTTGAGGGACATCATCACCATCCTCAAATAATTGACATGCTGCCATGAGAAAAGCTGAAATAAAATTATTCTTTGTGGTAACAGAGAACCAACTCTCAAGTTACAGAAAAAAAAATATATATATATACATATATATATATGGATGTGTGTATGCATATTTGTATATGATATATATGTATATGTGTGTATGTATATATCATACATATTATATAAGATGCATAGTTATATATATGCAAATACACCCATATATATGTATGTATACATATATGCACGTGTATATATATTCTCAGTTTTTATGTCAAGTCCCTAGAGGTGAATGCCAGCCACACTGCAGGCTCAGTGCCAAACTAAGGGGTTTGATATTTTACTTCTCGCCTTCCCCTATATCCAATCCATTTGAATTGAAGTAATTTTTAATTCCTTCCTGACTTTCCCCTTGGCTTCAAGGACCACTTTAAATACAAGGGATGATCAGAAAGACCCAACATATCTGGAGATACCTGAAATGGACTGAAAAGAAGTTCACAGGAATAGTTGGGTGGGTATGAAAAGGTTTTTTATTCTCTCCAGAATGAGTTTGCCTCAGGGCAAAGAGTTTAACTCCATTGGAATCCACAGCTGCCCTGAAACTAGAGAGGTCAGAGTGAGATTTCTCCAGCAAAGAAATTGGGATTATTGGTAGTATTGGGTCCTAACATGTGGACTGATCGGAAATAGAGATGAAGACTTGGGAAGTTGCTGTTGTTTGAGAGATCAAGGGAACTTAACAAGATTGAAGGAAGCAAGATCAATATACAAAACTCAGTTGAATTTCTATATTCTAACAATAAACAATCAAAAATAGAAATTTTAAAAATTCCAATTACAGTAACAACAAAAATGTGAAATACTTAGGGATAAATCTGACAAAAGATGTGCAAGACATACACACTGAAAATTGCAAATATTTATAAAATTGAAGAAGACCTAAGTAAATGAAGAAGTATACACTGTTTCACAAGTCAGAAAACTTAATATTGTTAAAATGTCAACTCCCTTCAATTGATGCATAGATTCAATGAATCCCAATCAAAATCCCAAAGGGATTTTTATAGAAATTGATAAATTAATTCTAAAATTCATATGTGAAAGCAAAGGGCCTTGAATAACTAAAACAACTTTGAAAAAAAAAAAGTTGGAGAACTAACACTACTTGATTTCAAAACTTGTTGTAAAGCTACAATAATTCAGTGTGATGTTGCTGTAAGTATAGACAGATCTACAGAAGAGAATAGAGTACAAAAACAGACCCATGCACAGATGAACAACTAATTTCTAACTAACGTACAAAAGCAATTTAGTAAAGAAAGACTAATTTTTTCAACAAATGATGCTGGAATAATTGGATATCCATGTGTAAAAAAATGAACTTCAATCCTCCCTCACACCATATATAAAAATTAACTAAAAATCAATAGGTCTAATGAAAAAAACCTAAAACTATAAAACTTCTGTAAAAAAGTAGGAAAAAATTTTATAACCTGGAGTAAGGTAAAGATTTTTTAGATATAGTTTCAAAAGCATAATTCATAAAAAAGTGATAAATTAAATGGAATTTTAATTAAAATTTTCCACTCTTCTAAAGACATGTTTAAGATAATGAGAAGCAAACCACAGCCTGGAGGAAAATACTTGCCAATCACATACCTGAAAAGAACTTGTATCCAGAATACATATATTTTTTTTTAAACTCTAGAAATTCAATAATAAGAAAGCAAACAACCTGTTTGAAAAGTGGGCAAAAAGATTTGACCATACACTTCACACACACAAAACATATATGAATGGCAATTTAGCACATAAAAACATGCTCAGCATCATTAGTCGTTAGGGAAATGCAAATTAAAACCACAATGTGATACCACTATAGAGCTGTTACACCACTGGTGGAAGTGTAAAATAGTACACCCAGCTTACAATAGTACTGTACGATTTTGTGGTACAACCTCTTTGGAAAACAGTTGCCAATTTCTTAAAAAGTTACATGTACACATCATACAGTCATTTCCCTCTTAGGTATTAACCCAAGAGAAATGAAAGCACATGCCCATACAAAGCCTTGTACACAAATATTCTTAGCAGCTTTATTTGTAGTAGCCCCAAACTGGAAACAATTCAAATGTTCACCAAATGAATGGATTAACAAATTGTGGTATAACCACACAATGGAATACTACTCAGCAATAAAGAGAAATCACACATTGATACATGCAACAACACGAATAAGTATCAAAATAATTATTCTGAGTGCAAAAAGTCAGACAAAAAAATATGTAGTGTATAATTCCATCTATATACAGTCCTAGAAAATGCCTAGAGATTGCCTCGGACAAGGAAGGATGGAAAAGAAAAATTACAAAAGGTCAAGAGGAGAGTTTTGTGAATGATGATTATCTTGATTATGGTGATGGTCTCACAGTTGTATACATATATCAAAACTTATAAAATTGTACACTTTAAATTTATTCAGTTTATGGTGTGCCAATTATACTTCAGTAAAGCTGCTTTTTTCAAAAAAGAGAGTTTACCTGGGATTTGAATGGTAGTGGGGATGTAGAGGGAAACTCAAACCTCAAATGAGAATCATTTCCTTGGATTAAAGAACCAAAGAGCCAAGGACTAGTTAAATCTTAGTCTTTTAAAGGACATGCATTTCCACCCCTACTCACACCATGCCCACACAGTTTTTCTGGGGACGCTTATGGTATTCTTTTCTTTGCTTTTTATTCATTCTTCTTCCAATATTGTCTGAACATGTTTTTCTCACGCTCAGTACTGAACACTTGATATATCTTTTCCTCATTCTGTAAGTAAGGTCAACCTCTAAGGATGGAAAACCATCACAGCCAGTCGCTGGGCAAACAGAGCCCTCTGGAAGCTGAAATCCAAGGAACCTTCCCTTTGCTTCCCCTCAGGATCCACTCAACTTTTGTGGCTCAAGAGCTGATAGGGTTGGAATAATGATTACACCCAAGATAACCCTGCACTTCAGCCAAAGAAAAGTCAATGGGAAGAAGGCATTGGTCACCTATTCAGCAGATTAAGTGGGGCTTCTTTGAGTCAAAAGTATGTCTTCTTGAGGCTCTGGCATCACACATTGGCCTGAGAAGGGAGGTCAAGCATTTTTCAGAGAAATCTCCCCTAGTAGGGCTGAATACATGTGTTAAACTACTTCTAGGAGATATTTTGTTGAAGAGCTTTAACTTCAAGGTAGGAGTCCTCAACATGTAGCCATATATTTACTTTCCCATTTTTCTGTAAAGATGCTGTGTATGTGTGTGTGTGTGTGTGTGAGAGAGAGAGAGAGAGAGAGAGAGAAAGACAGAAACAGAGAGAGACAGAGAGAGAGAATGTGCATGCATTGGTTAAGGGCAGAGATAACTCTGGTCTAGTTTCAGTTTTAACACTTAGTGAATACACACCAAAAAAATAAGAACTAACACCTGAATTCAGACTTATTTCCTAGAACTCATACTCATACAATATCAGAAGTAGAGGAAAATTAGAGATTACTCATGAATTCCAGGATGAGGGATCTAAGGAATTCCATAGTGTTCCATGTCTCCATGGGTAGTATTTTCTTTTCATTCTGCATGCCCATGCACTTCTTTGATACCCCTACAACAAATTTAATGACATCCTTGAATTGTGCAGCACAATGTGCTAGGTATGAGGGTATTTCAAAAAGTTCTTGGAAAAATAGAATTAAAAGAGAATATGAATCTTTCCATGAACTTTTTGAAGTACCCTTGTATTCTGGAGACAAAGAAGTATAAACTACACAACTGCTCTAAAGGAATTCAGGACATAGTTGAGAATGCCAGATGAGTATACATGAATCTGAGAACAAAGTAAAAGAACCAATAAGTGCTTTACCTCCTTTTCCTTCACATTCAGTACTTTGCTTATGTCTTTGCAAATTTTTAAAGAAGTGGACATTGAGATAGATGAAGAACCACAACTCTGTAGCATGCCTCAAATGTTTAAAAAATCATACATTTATTTTCTTTCCACAAATGGTAAAGACATGTAGGACGTTAAATAGAACTACTGGGTGAATTCATGACTGGAAAAAATATGTATGAAAAGACTGATGTTGAATGAGTTTTATTAGTCTGAAGGCTAACTTCTGAGTGTCATGGGCACCACCTCTGCCTGTGTCCTCTTCAGCATTTTGAGAACAGGGATAAAGTGAAGAGGAAAAACTGTTCAGGGATATACAAGGTGTCATGACAGTTCAAAAGAGTGAGGATATGATTTCTACCACAGGAAACAAAAAGGGTTCTCTAAAGAAAAATGAAACTCAGGTGGACTTTCTAAGACTTTAATAGGTGGGAATAGATGGGAAGGTATTCTAGATGCAGCGATCAGCATAAGCAAACACACACTCCTCAAACCTATGAGTACTTAAGGAATTTCTAGTAGAGCAACTCGTGTGGGGCATGTGATCTGTGAAGGGGCATATCAGTGGCCAAACCATAAATGTCATGCAATAAAAATGAACCATGGCTGGCCGGTTAGCTCAGTTGCCTGAAGCACAGCGTTGCTAACACCAAAGTCTTAGGATTGGTATCCCCTTACTGACCAGCCTCCAGGAAGAAAAAAAAATAAAAAAAACAATATTAAGTGATAATGTTGTGGTATACTCATTATGAGTAACTCTGCTATCACTGAAGATCTCTTTTGCCCCCCCAAATCAAAATCTTCTTATGTTAGCATAAAGTGAACAAGTGAAATTTATTATTTGGACAGAATAAGTTTCATAGAAACTAAGAAAGAGTATGTAGGCCAGACTCTGGGCATGAGGTAGAAGGGACTGGAAACAGGGGGCTGGTATCTAGGAGTCTCTCTCTAGCTATAACCTCTGCTCCTTTCTCTAAATGGGCTTTATTCTCCTGTGTTTCTTTTTGCAGACAGCTTTCCTTCACTGCTCTGAGATCCAAGGAATCTTCCCTTCACCTGCCCTCAGGAACCACTCAACTTTTGTGTCTCAAGAGCTGATAGGGTTAGAATAATGACCACACCTAAAATAGCCCTGGACTTTAGCCAAGGAAAAGTCAGGTGGAGAGCAGGTGGAAAGAAGGCAGAGAGGGAGGAAGAAAGAACAATCCCCACACCTTTAAAGTGTTAGGTCACTTTGCTAACAATACGGTATTTTGTTTCCAATTTCAGCATCCTTATTTATGAGTGAGATTGCTATAATGTTCCTTTCTTATACTGGCCTGTTGAGTTTTGGTATCAAGGTTAAACTAGCAACATAAAATAAGCTGACGAGTGTTTACACTTTTTCTATTCTCTGGAAGAATTTGTGGAAGTTTATTGTTTCTTGAATGTTTAGTATAAGACATTGTTGAACCATTTGGGTCTATAATATTTTCTACAGGAAGATTTTTGACTACTGATTCTATTTTTTAAATGATTTTGGTACAATTCAGATTTTCCATTTCTTCTTGAATCTCTCATCATGAAACATAACACATATATAGAAAAGCACATAAAGCATAAACATACTTCATAATGAATAATTGTAAGCTACATGTACATATAGTTGTCACCCAGGTCAAGAAATAGAGCATTGCCAATAACTTAAAAGCTACCCTCTATGTGTCATTTCCAAGTCACCAGCTGGTAAGAAAGTCTGAAAAATAGAGGTTTCAAAATTCCAGTGCCCTGTATGCAGAGAAGAAAAGGAAGAGCAAAAACGTGCTAAATAACAATAGAAAATATATGGCGAGACATTGTTGCTGCTACGTGCAATTTTGCTCCTGTGATGCTAAGGTCCAGCTCTGCCACCTTCAGCACAGCGACCCTAGCATATACAAAATCTTTCATGCCACTGCCTTATGTTTCTTATTCCTCTTTATCAGTCTCTTAGAAGCACCAGAGCCTAGGTCACATGCAGGACCTTTTTACCAAAGTTGGGGAAATATATTTCTTAACTTTGTAGACAGTGTAGTGCAGGAAGTCATACCCACAGGGTGTTGAAGTGAATGCTGAGTAAGCTACTCTCATATCCGCTAGAAACCCTAATTCACAACTTGGCACTCTTTTAGTATTTAAAAAATGCTTTGTATTAAATCTATGACATATTTCCCTTTTCTTTGATTCTTCTTTTTTTAAAATCCTCTCTTTGTCACTCTTGTCCTTGGTCTGAGTGACTCTGGAGTCTCTAAGAAAATTGCCCCTTAGTCTGATTTCAGTATTAACCTTAATGCAATGTGTGCTCTTTCATCATACCCAATCCTGTGGGCAAAATTGGGAACCACACTGTAGACATAATCCTCCAAGAAGAAAGAGGGGGAAAAGTTGTGGAGTTAGTCAGACTTGTGGGACTTTCAGACTACCAGAAAGATCACTGGTGATTCAAATTGCTCTGGATCACAAAAGATGGCAATTTATAAGACACCCATGAAGTTAAAATCCAGTGAGGAACATGCAAGAAAAAATTGATGTCTAGCTTTCACAACTTTGTCCCAATTTTTTCCCTTCATATTAGTTTCACAGACTTTATAGGAAGTGATACTCTGTTTAACAATGCTCTAGGATTGGATTTTTAAAAGGAAGGGAATGAGGAGTTCAGGCACAATCATAAAAAGATAATCACAATTTCTATGTCCTCTGCTGCCACCTTGGCTCCCTCTGTATATTCATTCCAACTTTTCTCTCTGCCTTTAACACTCCCAGCCCCTATTCTCTTGAGTGACTCCTACTCATCTTAATACCTAATTAGGAAAAACGCAAATGAATAAAACTCATGGCCTTTGTTGATTAATTAAGAGTTTAAGAAGCCAGTGCCTTTTGGGGGCCACCATGGTCTTCGGTCAGCTGTCATCTTTATAGTCTGGAAAATCAAGTTTTTCAGCACATGGCATAGTCAGAATTTTAGAAAACACTTCACATTTACACATTTGACAGAGATTCATACATAAAATGAATAAAAGAGAATCTTAATTAATTTGTAATCTAAAAAAACTATCAGTTTGGACTATGTACTAAGATTCCCTCATTGTCACATTCCCTTTACATGAACAAATTTACAAAGGAACATGTAGTAGATATTTGTTATTATTTTTCTGGGCCCAGCTCCTATACTGGGAAAATTCCCTACCTTACCAGTCATGTTGAGAAGCATAACTTCTTCACTATAATAGAAGCTGAAAATTCCACATATTCATTTCCCCCTCTTGTTCAAATGCACCTCTACAGTTTTTGAATTAGAAGCTAGTGTTTAAAGAAAGGAGGAATCTTAAAGATGATTTTCTAGTGGGAGCAGCAGTTGCAGAAAGATCCAATTCCATGGACAGCTAATTACCATCAACATGTTGCTGGGGGTTATAAAGGATCAGAGCAAGGAGAGTTGGTGGCACGATATTAATGACTAACATCAATGTGATTAAAGACTAATTTATACTAAGAGGTTTTGTTGCTTGTAACCAAAGAATAGTGACTCGCATATACTCCAAATTTTAAACTTTTTTTATAGCCTTCACAAAGCATTTTCACATGCACTTGATCCTCACAATGACAACTTCAAAGAAGATATCTCTATCCCTAGTACACAAATGAGAAAATTAAGAATTAGTAAATTAAAATTAGTTGTCTAGGTACTTCCAAATGTGGCTAATGGGGTAGCTGGTATCAGACCTATACCCCTGTAATAATGAAATACAAAACTAGACAAAATATGAAGAACAGCTGCTATTAGACATTGGACAGCAGACAGAACAGGTCTCATAGAACTCAGGAAACTGTTGTACTTACTACTAGTTTATTGTAGCAAAAGAATACAAAGCAGAACCAGCCCAAGTAAGAGACACATAGGATGAGGTCTGAGAGGATCCCAAACAAAAAGCTTCTGTGTCCTCTCCCCGTGGAGCTGGGATGTATCATGCTCCTGGCGCATCGATGTTTGACAATATGCAGAGTATCGTCTACCAGGGAAGCTTATCTGAGCTTCAGTGTCCAGAGCTTTATAATTGGAATTTTATTACGTAGGCACAATTGACTGAATCATTTGCCAGGAGGTCGAACTCAATCTCCAGTCACCTGCCTGTCCCCAGAAGTTGGGCTTATATCATGTGGCTCAAAGCCCCAGTCCTCAAAGCACACAGTTGGTCTTCTAGCATGGCCACCTCCCCATCTTGAGTCATCTCTTTAGCATAAACTATCTAAGGACCCACCATGTGTCCCCTTGTTAACATAAAGCTTCAGGGTACTCCTATCATGTGGGAAATTCAAATTCCAATTGTTCTAAGGGTTTAGAGACTGCCTCTCAGGAACTGGGGAAAAAGCCAGCCAAATTCTTCATTGCACAGGAGAGAAAGAATTGGATAGTTCTAATGAAAGAAGTCAGAATTAATTTTTAAAAAACATAATTAGAAAATTTGCAAAATGGAGTACAGAGAGAAAAACAATGAGAAAAAATGAGTAGGAAATGGGAAAAATGTGGGACATAGTCAAAAGTGCTACATGCATGAATTGAAGTCACAGAAAGAGAATGGGACAGAGACATATTTGAAGATGATAACCAAGAATTTTCTAGATATGATTTAAAATGTCAAAACAGAGATTCAAAAATCCCAGAAAAATCCAACCAGGGTAAATACAAAATCTTTTAAGTGCTGAAAGGTTAAAAAAAAAAAAAATCACTGCCTGTCTATCTTTCTATAATAGTGAAAATTCCTTCATAACTGAAGGTGAAATAAAGATATTACTAAACAAAATATTAGAGAATTCATTGCAAATAGACATGGACTACAAGAAATATGTTTTTCAGGCTGAAAAACAATCAGCCAGTTGGGCACATGGAGGTAGAGGAAGAAATGAACAGCACAAAAAAGGATAAAATATGGGTATATCTAAGACAGCATTCAAAGCAACAACAGTAACAATGGATTCTGGAGTTTAGGATATATTCAGAAACCATAGAAAAAAGGTGGGAAGGGGTAAATGGAGATAAAGTGCTAGAAGGTTTTTGTGTTGTTTGAGATATGATAAAAATGTTAATTTCAGGTGACATTAGTAACAAAGGGATACATTCTGTAATTTTCAGGTTAATAAATAAATAGAATGATATTAAAAGGTAAAGCAAGAGTTTTCAAGATGGCGGCGGCTGTGGCGGTTGGCGCAGAGTAGCTGAGGTGGAAAAGGCGGCCACTGGGCCTCAGGCAGCCAGGAAACTTGTGGACCTTCCTCTCGCCATCTCTTAAGGGAGGACCGCAGCTGCTGGCCGGTCGTGGGGGGTGACCGCCACTTTGCCCCCGGCAGGAGAGGCTGCCTCACTTACAGGCAACAGCTTTGAAGTGTGGAGCAGGAAAAGAACTGTTTCTTAGCTGCAAAAGCGAGTCTCGAAACAGGGAACACGGCGCCAGGGCTGCTGTGGATGCAGACAGGATCCCGGAGGCCGGGGCCACGCTGAAGGCGGCCAGCTGCCCTATTCAGGATTCAAGGCTTCAGGCCAGCATTAAAGAAGATTGCTGGGAGCACCCGAGCCGCGCCGCGACTGAACAGCCCAAGGCGGCAGCGGCCAAGAACGGGGAAGGGGGCAAACCAGAGACAGAGAGCGAGCACCCGACCTGGCACAACCCTGTGAGTGACCCTTGGCCCAGTTCTGTTCGGGGGGCAGATGCCCACCCGGCTCCCGCCTGCACCACCAGGCCACTCACCTCCCCGGTGCTGCCTCCATTTTCGCCTGGCTCGGCCATCACTGAGCCCTCCCACTTGCTTGGCCCAGCGCGGGGCTTTCCGGAGCCTACGGGCCAGACTCCCCTCCCACTCTCTCCGCGGTTCTCTGGCGGGTTGGTGGCGTGGGGCACCCCCGGCCAGTGTCGGGAGGGCAAGGAAGTATAGGCGGGCCGAATGTCACTCCACCACACCCTGGACTCCGGCCCCCGGTAAACTTCCGGTTACTGGGAGGCAGATACCATCTCTGCGGCCACCAGTTTGGAAAAAAGCCTAACCAATTTCTGGTTGGGAATAGTGTGGTAGGAGAGTTCCCAGGTCCGCTTGAACCTGCCGGAGAGCTGGCTGCAGGTGGGCGCTAGATTCGGTCTATGCCGGGGAGATACAAAGGTGAACAAGTCCTGAGAAAGATCTACACAGTGCTACAAAGGCACCCCGAGTGACCGGTTGTCTGTGCCTACCAGAAACCTGGTAGACTTCCTGGGTGAGGCGGTGCCGAGCAGGGTCTTGAAGGCCCAGCTGATAGACGAGGGTTGCAGAAGACACACCCCAGCCCAGCACAGTGCGTACAGAGTGGGGAGACATGCGGCCAGGGAGGCGGAGACTCGACAGAAACCACACACCCGGTGGGGGCGCCACTGCACGATCTAACAGCCTGGGCCAGAGCACATGGAACGGGGAGAAGTCCTGCACAGGAAGTGAATGCTCAACAGAGATCACACACCCTGTGGTACGTGATCCACCAGCCCAGCAGAGTCCAAGCTGACCAGAAAGGTGGCTCCCCGGAGAAGCCCAAGACCCGAGGCAACCACACACACAAGGCACTAGAGGCCAACTGAACAGTAACGGAGGGAGCCATACCAAATTGGCAACCACAGCAACATCCTAGTTAGTCATTAGTCTCAAACCGGTGGACTGTGAAACCCCCTGCCACAATGAATAAACACCAAAAAAAAGATACCAGAAATACAAAAAATCAAGAAAGTACACCACCAAAAGTTAATAAATCTCAAACACTAGATCCTATAGAACAAGAAGCCCTTGAAATGACTAACAAGGAATTTCGAGTGATAATTGTAAGGAAACTGAATGAGATACAAGAAAACTCAGCTAGACATCATGATGAAATGAGGAAAAGTATACAGGATCTGAAAGAGGAAATGTACAAGGAAATCAATGTCCTGAAAAAAAATGTAGCAGAACTTGCTGAACTGAAGAAGTTATTCAGCGAAATAAAAAACACAACGGAGAGTTTAACCAGCAGGCTTGTCGAAGTTGAAGAGAGAACCTCTGAACTTGAAGATGGGCTGTTTGAAATAACACAAGCAGACAAAAAGAAAGAGAAAAGAATCAAGGACATGGAAGAAAATCTGAGATAGATATCAGACAACCTCAAGCGCTCAAATATCCGAGTCATGGGTATTCCAGAAGGGGAGGAAAATGGAGATTCCATTGAAAACATATTCAACAAAATAGTGGCAGAAAACTTCCCAGGTATAGGAAAAATCACAGATCTTCAGATCCAGGAAGCTCAACGATCTCCAAATGTATTCAACCCAAAAAGACCTTCTCCAAGACATGTCATAGTCAAATTGGCAAAACTCAGAGACAAAGAGAGAATCTTAAAAGCTGCAAGAGAGAAGCATCAAATCACCTATAAGGGAGCCCCAATCAGGTTAACATCAGACTTTTCATCACAAACCCTAAAAGCTAGAAAGGAATGGGATGATATTTTCAAAATACTAAAAGACAAAGATTGCCAGCCAAGAATACTCTACCCTGCAAGGCTATCCTTCCGAAATGAGGGGCAAATAGTATATTTCTCAGACAAACAAAAACTGCAGGAGTTCACTACCACACGGCCACCCTTACAAGAAATCCTCAAGGGAGTACTGGGCTTGGTTCCTGAAAAATAACTACCACTGCCACAAAAACCCAAGAAAAATCTAAACCCGCTACTATAATAAAAATGGCATTCATGAAGAGAAAACAAGCTAACAAAAACACTATCTACAACCTAAGGAACCACCAAACAAAGAAACCAAACAATAAATCAGAAAGCAAGGAACAAAAGACACCTAAGACAACCAAACAACCAATAAAATGCTAGTAATAAATCAACACCTGTCAATAACAACTCTTAATGTAAAAGGCTTAAATTCCCCAATCAAAAGACACAGACTGGCTGACTGGATCAAAAAGCAGGACCCAACTATATGCTGCCTACAAGAGACCCACCTCACCCATAAAGATTCACACAGACTAAGAGTGAAAGGATGGAAAAAGATTTACCATGCAAACAGAAAAGAAAAACGAGCTGGAGTAGCTATTCTTATATCTGACAAAATAGACTTTAAACTAAAAACCATAAAAAGAGACAATGAGGGACACTACTTAATGATAAAAGGACTGATCCATCAAGAAGAAATAACAATCATAAATATGTACGCACCCAATGTTGGAGCAGCCAGATTTATAAAACAAACTCTATTAGACCTAAAGAAGGAAATAGACACTAATACCATAATAGCAGGGGACCTGAACACCCCACTGTCAATATTAGACAGATCATCTAGGCAAAGAATCAGTAGAGAAACACAAGATCTAAACAAGACTCTAGACCAATTGGAATTGGCAGATATCTACAGAACATTCCACCCAACAACCTCAGAATATTCATTCTTCTCAGCAGCACATGGATCATTCTCCAGGATAGATCACATATTAGGTCACAAATCAAGCCTCAATAAATTCAAAACAATTGGAATTATCACATGTATCTTCTCAGACCACAATGGATTAAAACTGGAAATTAATAACAAACGAAACTCTGGAAACTATACAAACACATGGAAATTAAACAGCATTCTACTTAATGACATATGGGTCCAAGAAGAAATCAAGCAGGAAATCAAAAAGTTTATTGAAACTAATGAAAACAATGATACATCATACCAAAACCTGTGGGATACTGCAAAAGCAGTATTGAGGGGAAAATTTATTGCATTAAACGCTCACTTCAGAAGAATAGAAAGATGGCAAGTGAACAACCTAACACTTCACCTTAAAGAACTAGAAAAACAAGAACAATCCAATCCTAATGTTAGCAGATGGAAAGAAATCATTAAGATCAGAGCAGAACTGAATGAAATTGAAAACCAAAAACCAATTCAAAAGATCAACGAATCAAAAAGTTGGTTTTTTGAAAAGATAAATAAAATTGACAAACCATTAGCATGGCTAACAAAAAAAAAGAAGAGAGAAGACTCAAATAACAAAAATTAGAAATGAAAAAGGCGATATTACAACTGATTCATCTGAAATACAAGGAATCATTTGAGACTACTATAAACAACTATATGCCAACAAATTTGAAAATCTGGAGGAAATGGATAAATTTTTGGACACACACAAGCTCCCAAAACTGAACCGTGAAGACGTAGAAAATTTGAACAGACCAATAACAATAAAGGAGATTGAAGCTGTTATCAGAAGGCTCCCAACAAAGAAAGGCCCAGGACCAGATGGATTCACAGCAGAATTTTACCAAACATTCAAAGAGGAATTGACACCGATTCTTTACAAACTATTCCAAAAGATTGAAACGGACGCAAATCTCCCAAACTCATTCTATGAAGCAAACATCATCCTGATACCAAAACCAGGTAAAGATATAACCAAAAAAGAAAACTACAGGCCGATATCCTTGATGAATATAGATGCAAAAGTCCTCAGTGAAATACTAGCAAACAGAATACAGCAACACATACGAAAAATTATTCATCATGATCAAGTGGGATTCATCCCAGGGATGCAAGGTTGGTTCAACATACGCAAATCAATAAATGTGATACACCATATTAATAAACTCAAACACCAGGACCATATGATCATATCTATAGATGCTGAAAAAGCATTTGATAAAGTTCAGCACTCATTCATGACAAAGACCCTCTATAAGTTAGGTATAGAGGGAAAGTATCTCAACATAATTAAAGCCATATATGACAAACCCACTGCCAATATCATCCTGAATGGGGAAAAGCTGAAAGCTTTTCCTTTAAGAACAGGCACTAGACAAGGATGCCCACTCTCACCACTCCTATTCAACATAGTGTTGGAAGTACTAGCCAGAGCAATCAGAGAAGAGAAGGAAATAAAGGGCATCCAGATTGGAAAAGATGAAGTCAAACTGTCCCTGTTTGCAGATGACATGATCCTATATATCGAACAGCCTAAAACCTCTACAAAAAAACTGTTGGAATTGATAAATGATTTCAGCACAGTAGCAGGATACAAAATCAACACACAAAAATCAGTAGCATTTCTTTTCTCCAATAGTGAACATGCAGAAGGAGAAATCAAGAAAGCCTGCCCATTTACAATAGCCACCAAAAAAATAAAATACT